>NW_024344378.1:43382236-43646323 GCF_902729225.1 Pteropus medius
AACCTTGATCGTGCAGGTAATCTCAAAGGAAAAATCCCCATTTGTAGCAAAAGTTTATTTGGTGCCAAAAATGTTTTGGGGAAAAGGATTAAGAACTAATCAAAATAAACTGAAAATATAAATGTTTTGTTATGCTGTACTTTGGAAGTTGGATGTATGTTGAAAATACTTTTCATTTCATGCATAGCTGGAGAAGATCGTCAAGAGAACTTCATTTCATTATAATTCTTTTGTTATAAAATGATGTAGTTGCTGATAATTTTTGTTCAGCCATATTTTCTCTTGAGGCTTATTTGACCTGTGTATTTTAGTATATTGCTTGTGACTTAATTGAGAATTTTTTTTTTAGCACATGAAATCTGAACAGCTATCCAGCTTCTTCAGGTATTCTCTAAAATATGGGTAGCTCTGTAATCAAACTTGAAAATGCCTTGGGGAACATATTCTTCTTTTAACTATAAGTATTATACAAATGTACCAAAAGAGGAACTATGGCTTCTATAATTTTTTTTTCTTTAGACCAACCTCAAGTTCTTGCAGCAAAATTTCTTTACTTGATGTGCTACAAGTGAACTAGGGTCTTTAAAATGTATTTTAGAATTTTTTTTCCAACATGCTTCTTCCCTTGCAACAGGTACCGTTTTGCAGAGATTCGCTACCATCGCCCTGAGGAGACCCACAAGGGGCGTACAGTTCCAGCTCATGTGGAGACAGTGGTTTTATTTTTCCCGGATGTTTGGCATTGCCTTCCCACCCGCTCAGAGTGGGAAACCCTCTCCCGAGGATACAAGCAGCAGCTGGTCGAGAAGCTTCAGGGTGAACGCAAGGAGGCTGATGGAGAACAGGCACTGAACGCTAATCCCTTTTTCTATTTCCGCTTCTCACAGGCACAGGAACACAGGCACAAATGCACACCACACACTACATAACAAACACACATGGAGGAACATAACTGTTAACAGCGACTGGTAATCCAGCTTTCAGCAGTATAGTTGTATGTTCTTTTTTGTTTAAAAAAAAAATCTGTCTATTCTAATTTTAAAGAGTGCTGAGACCTCAAAGGAAAATAAGTTGTGCTTAAATTGCACAGAATTTTGTTTTTATCATAGGTCTAGTTGCTGGAATCTGGGACCAGTTGTTGAGCAAGATTCAGTATTAAGCCATTTAAACATTTTGCCATTTTCTAAAATTTAAAAAATTTTCTCTTTCACGGTCATCAGTTCTAGTCATGGATATTTGAAATTGGACAACCACAAGTCTGAGATTTGAAATTTCAGGCTATGTGGCATCGTCTTTGGTACATTTGAAAGGTCTTACTAAATCAGTCTTGACTTTGGGTGGCTTGAAAATTGGGGCAAGATCACACACTGTGTGGTTAGTGGAGACCGGCAGTGTTTGTGCATCCCTGATATCCTTTGTGTTGTAATTTATCACCCTTTTGTGTTTCACAGATCTGGCTTTGATTGGCTGATGAGTGTCTTTGTGATCAATTAAAAGTGGTAGAATGTATGTACGTGGACTTGCCTAAATAATAACTTTAGGAGAAGACAATCTGAAACATTTGTGACCTTGCACAGATCAGCAACAGACTTTTAAAAATAAATTACCTTTATTTTAAGGTTTCAGAATAGTAATTATGTTCTTAACTTTGTGTATCAGGATGAAGAAGAGAAGGATGATGGTGAAGCTAAAGAAATTTCCACTCCTACCCATTGGTCTAAACTTGATCCAAAGACAATGAAGGTAACTTTGAAAAAGATAGTATTTAATTTAAAATCTCTGAACAGGGGTAGAGAATGGGGACAGTGTTTTGTGTTTTTTCAGATAAGAGCCATTAAAAACGAAGTCCATTGATTTTACATATTCTATATTGTATTTGTGTATATAAAAATTAAGTAAAAGAGGATGTCATAAATCAGTTTAGCCAATGTTTGTTGAATGCAATATACAAGTGCCTGTGGTGTGAGCAATGTTTTCTGATTTGGGAACTGGTCAAGAAGGCAGAATTTCTGCACTTAAGTAACTTAAAGGAGAAGGGAAGAAACATAGAGAAAAGATCCAGTTTTTAAAGTAAAATTTAGAATTAAAAAGTGGATTGATACTACATCTGAGCTGTATTGATAATACATAAGAGCCTCTTTTGAAAACCTTTGGTTTTGTTTGTTTTGCTTCCCCCTTCCCCATCTCAACCTATTATTTTCCTATAGTTTTGCACTTCTGGGCCCATAATATGAATGTAGATCCATGGATTCTACATGTATACATTCTGCATAGATAAGAAGATCGGAGGCTGATCATTACTCGATTCTGCTGTTTATTTAACACAAAAACTGACGTTTTGATTAACTTCTGTTCTCAGCCAAAAAAAAGTTTTTCTTTTTTATGAAACTAGATTTTTAACTCACATTGCTATTTTTAATAATTAGAGAGAATGTATCTTATAAGAATGTTTGTTATTCCTGCATTATTTCAAGTAGTCACGATCAACATCATGTTTCATGTAGAGTCCATAGGTTCAAAAAAATAAATAGGTTAAGCCTGCATCCCAGGACTTTTAGTTAAAGGATGGCTTTTCTATTAAGTTTCTTATTTTAAAACTTGTATTTCTTTTGATTATAAATGTAATGCATATTTATTTTAAAAATTGTTACATACTTACAAGAAAAAATAACTGAAGCCTGTCACACAAACACAACCACTCTTAAAATTTTTACATATTCCATTATTTTTTTCAGAGTAAAAGTATTGTGATTGGTTGGTTGGTTCTAATGTATCAAAAAGTTACTATCTCGTCTTTTTCAATTAATATTAATGTTTCTCATGTAATTATTTTTAATTTCTCTATACTGTTCCATCTAGTTGATGTACTTTTTCTTAGATATTACTCATATTGGATATTTAGATTCTCCACTTTTTTGCTGGGAGTGACTATTAAAAAGAATGTGTAAATGTTTTTTTTTCTGTTTAGGATTTTTTTTTTTTTTAGAGTAAATTCCCAGAGATGAGAATTACTGGTTCAGAGCATTAACTATTTTTAAGCATCTTAAAACGTCATAAATTATTTTTTAAAGTCTATCAGTTTGCATTTTTACAAACATTTTTATGAGCTGTATAAGTACCCCTTTCACCAACGTTTTAAAAATCAGAGAGAAGATAATTGCATTTTGTTTCCTATTTCAGTATCCCATTTTCTTCTCCTATGTATATTTAGGTAAATGATCTCCGAAAAGAATTAGAAAGTCGAGCCCTTAGTTCCAAAGGGTTAAAATCCCAGTTAATAGCCCGCCTGACAAAACAGCTTAAAGTAGAAGAGCAAAAAGAAGAACAAAAGGAATTAGAGAAATCTGAAAAAGAAGATGAAGAGGAGGATGATAGGAAATCTGAAGACGATAAAGAGGTATGTATATACTAAATTGTTTAAATATACTATTCAGTATAATACTGGTTTATAGGGAGTTCATAGAGTATGTATGGTGTACTTTTATTAAGATAGAATTTGCGTGACAGTAAAATTCAGTCTTTTTAGTAAACAAACAGTTCTGTAAGTTTTGACAAATGCATATAGTCATGTAACCACCACCATGTATTTTTATTTTTGGAAATGAATAATTAATTATTCATGTTTTAGATATAGAAAATGAGACAAAATTTGGTGGGCAGACAGAGCCTTTAAGTTCAGAGATTGAGTTCTGGTGTGAAGTGTTCCAGAATTTTGCTGCTTCTGATATATGTTTGATTGCATCTGAATCCTTAAGACTCGGAGACTGTTTTAATGCCCGATAGAATAACCCCTGGATGTATAGACCTGTCATTTATTTTCTGAATTTGAAATATAAGGATATGAGAAGTGTGTTTTAGCACCATTTGTTGGATAGACCAACATAATGTTTTTTTCTAATGCAATGTGTTAGGAAGTATATACTGTTATTTATATAGTATTCATGCCAGAAATGTTTACTTTTTAATCTAATTTTGAGAAAACAATCAGATAAATTTAGAATATGAAAAATTCTACATAGTAACTTATCTGAACTTTAAAAACAATGTCCGTTTAATGAAAGACAAAAACTATTTAGATTAAAAGTTGGTGAGACATAACAACTGAATGCACTGATTGAAACTTGACCGGATCCTAGATAGGGAAAAACATAGCCATAAAGAGTATTTTTAGGATAATTAGAGAAATTTGATAATATATATAGATGTGATATTAGATAATATTGAACCAATGTTAAATTTCTGGGATTATGTAAGAGATTAACCTTAAGAAATGCATGGACTCATATTTTATTCAATAGGTTATAAATATTTTTTGATAGTGAAATTGTTCAGAGTTGGCCACTGGGAGCCCTTTCAAGTTGGCTTCTGTGCCCTTTGATATATCCTCATCAATTTTTGAGGACTTCCTTATTTTGCAGCACTGTGTACTATACCTTTCACTGTGTACTATACCTGCCCTAGCTCTGGAATCAGCTATTTCCCCTTGGGAAAGCCCTGCCTGGTACTTTATGTATATTGAAAGTCAGGAATTTATACTAATATCTCTAATTTCACAGAGTTCATTCTAGTTTTCTCTCTTTCCATATATCTAACTTCTTTCTTCAAGAACGAGAAATGTAGCTTCCATTATACTTAATATATTTGCTTACTACAAGCTCAGTTGTCCAATGCACTCCATTTCCAATCTAGATACTTACTATACCCTCCTTATTCTACTTTGGTCCGACTCCCTACCCTCTGTTGTTTCTTTGTATGGATGCCCTCCTGGCTCTATTCGGGTTTCTTTACCTGGAAACTGGGCAGCTCATGTGCCTGGACCATTGTTGCTCTCCCTTCCTGCCAGCCTCCATCCCTTGTATAGACATCTGCTTTGCTTGGAGTTGTGCTTTAGAACTGAACTGTTCAGGACAGGAAGAGTAGAAAGAGGAGACAAGGAAGAACCAGTTCTTACTTTTTGATATTAGTGGCCATTGGTGTTCAAATCCTTTGTTGATTCATTTGGGTTGAAAAACAGTGATACTGTATTTCTTATCATTTTATTTTCACATATTCCCCTCATTTGCTATTTAAATACCCAGTGATACAGTTTTTAAATATATATACAGTTATTTCTCAGTATCCATTGTTTTCTCAATATCCATTGGGGGTTGGTTCCAGGATCCATACAGATAACGAAATCCACGGATGCTCAAGTCTCATATAAAATGGCGTACTCTTTGCATATAATCTGTATTTGCAGATAGGCTACAGCAGGGTATTGCTTCATTAGAGTGTATTCAGCATAATGCTTGGCACATAACAAATTTAAGTTTTGCTTTTTGGAAGTTTCTGGGATTTTTTTCCCCTGGAATATTTTTGATCCACAGTTGGTTGAATCTAGGGATACAAAACCTGCGGATGCAAAACTCATGGGGACAAAGGGCCTACTGTCGAAGGCAGAATTGGTGTTTGGTTCTTTTTTTTTTCTTTTTTTTTTTAAATATGAAACACTTCATGAATTTTCATCATCCTTATGCAGGGGCCATGAGGATGTGTCGTTCTAATTTTGGTATATGTGCTACTGAAGCAAGTACTATTTTTGTTTGTCCAGTTTTCAATATAATAAATAGGTTTCCTGCCATCTTCAGATCGTTACATGTTTGTTTTTGAATATCATTAAGAATTTATTAATTTAATCATATTTAAATGAGTTTTAATTTTTTTTCAATTCTTATTATTGAAGCTCAGATTACCCTGTTTTTTTGCCAGTGGGTGAGAATATATTTACAGATACAGAATACTAATAGTACCATCATCAAGATTATTGCAGAAGTTAATATAAAAATATTCTTGTATTTTTTATCCCTATTTTCTCCTTAACCATTTTTATGTTATACAATTACATTGTTTTAGCATATAGCAGTACATACTGTACTCTCATTTAATCCTCATTTAATCTTGGTTCTACAAGTAAGTATCTAATGCTTACCACTAAGCCTTTTGTCATTGTTTCTGAAGCTCATCTCTCATTGTCTCTGGCTTCTCTCACTTAGCATAATGTTTTCAAGGTTCAGTTATGTTGTAGCATGTATAATGTTCCATTGTGTGTATATACATTTTATTTATCCATTCATCTGTTGATGGACACTTGGATTGTTTTCACCTCTCAGCTATTGTGGATATTGCTATAAATAAGCAAGTGTTCTTAAATAATATATTTTTGTATTCTGCTCCCTTGCTTGTGCTTTAAGGAATTTTGTTATCTCATACTGAACCTTGTTGCTTTCTCAATATTAGCCTTTTTTTTCTTCAATTGTTTTCATTTGATTTTTAAATTTTCCCGACTTCTGTTCTCTTAAGGTATTTATTTGCTTTTGTATTGTTTCCAGTTTTACTCTTAAATTTCTGAAACTTATTTTTCCTAATTGTTTCCTGAATGCTAGCACCTCATTTTTTATTCATATTCTTCTTTCATGCCTTGTAACAATTTCTTAATGTCTTTTAGCACACTTTAAAATAGAAGTTAGAATTTTTATCTGTCTTTTACTCACTTTCATTGCCTGTAGGGATGTAATTCTGCTCCTTGTTCTCTTTTTTTAAATAGTAACTTTGTGTGGAATTTGACCTCAGTACTTTTCTGTTGTTCATTTTATGTGAATTTAGTTTGCCTAAAATTGTATTGGAAGGGTGTTGCTTGGGATAGCTCTTCTTACTTCACAGAGCTCTGTTGTTTTCTTGTTTTGTCAAAAATATGGTGGCTTGCTTTCTGAGATTTCTATCTTCTCTTGCTCTCTATCGCTTTTATCTGGACCTTCTCTCATATCTCTGTTGTCACTGTCCTGCTCACTATTCGTTCTACTCCCAGAAGTTTCTCCTCGGTGTGGGGCCCTGTGCTGGAAGGATGCCCTGGTAAATCAGTTTTGCAAGTTCCTGGGGCTAGAATATTATAGGCCCTCGTAGGTGTTAACATGGACCCTTTATACACACTATTATTGGAGGTAGAACCTTGCCTAGTTTTAGCTGCTACTGTTATACTGACCTGCCACACTTTCCAGGGAATGCCTATTGATTTACTGTTTTTTTCCCTATTGATTATTTTGTGATTTTCCTCCTCTTAGATCCGTCAGACCACCACTCCATTGCCTCTTTCTACTTTCTCCCCAACACAGACACCAGTAACACATAGATCTTTTAGTTCTTGTGGCTTTTTCCTACTCATTTGTACATTGGGGATTATGGAGATATCTTGTTACCTTGTTTTGTTGTGAATGTACATGGATTTTGGTTTTTGTATCTAGATTTCTGTCTCTCTTTAATGTGAAGATTCAGGAAGATCCAGAAATTATGGTACCACCATTTTCTCAGAATTCCCTTGTTTATATAACATTTACATAGGTTTTTCTTTTTTCCTCTTTAGAAGGCAGTTTCTTATGCTGGGAAATCTAAAGAAAATTAAGAGCCATAAAAATTATTATCCTCTTTAGTCAGTTTGACCTCTTCTCCCTTCTCAGCTTTATGGTTGGTATAATCACCAAAAGGAGTCACATGAATTTTTTCTTTACGTGGTATACATTAGATTACAGTTGACCATTGAAAAACGCTGGAGATAGGGGTGCGAACACCTGCTCAGTCAGAAGTTTAAATGCAACTTTTGGCTCCCCAAAATTAACTACCCTCTGTATCTGTGGGAGATTAGTTCCAGGAACCACTGCGGATTCCAAAATCCACGAGTGCTCAGGTCTCCTATATAAAATAGGTTAGATGAATGCATACAGTCGGCCCTTTGCATTCGTAGACTTGCAGCCACAGATCAAAAACATTACAGGTACTTATTGAAAAAAATGTTTATATAAGTGGACCTGTGAAGTTCAAACTTGTATTGATCAAGGGTCAACTGTATGTACATATTATACATGGAGGTTTAACCTTTACTTAAAATTTCAAATAATCTAGGAAGAAGAAAGAAAACGTCAAGAAGAAATGGAACGCCAGCGTCGAGAAAGAAGATATATTTTGCCTGACGAACCAGCCATTATTGTACATCCAAATTGGGCTGCAAAAAGTGGCAAGTTTGATTGTAGCATCATGTCTTTGAGTGTACTTTTGGACTACAGATTAGAGGATAATAAAGAACATTCTTTTGAGGTAATGTTTTAACTTTGAATTGGGAACTAAATGAAGGCCACACATTTTGATTGGGTAATATATATCTTAAGTTTCTTTGAGTGCCTCTTTCATTGTTTCTGTTTTTTGTTTATTTTTATTTTTTTATTTTTTTCCTTGCAATTTCTTTGGTGGGGGTGACTGACTCCTACAGACTCACTTTTGCTGATTGCCTTCTGTGGTATGATTTAAATGTTCCTCTGGCCTCTATTTTCTGTAAATGGATAGTTGAATCTAAAATCTTAATCAGGTTCAGATTCAATTATAGTTTTTTTCATAAGACTACTTCACACGTAGTAATGTGTTCTTTTAGCAGAATATCAGGAGATATATGATACATAATGTTTAATTGCCTCTCTTAGAAGTGAGATAATAGTTTATTACTTTAGAATTAAAATATAAATTAATGGGCTCAAAAATTTTTGTGATTGATTGAATTATAAGGTAAAATAATTGATGTTTATTTTTTCAACACGAATCTGTTTTTTGTACTATTTTAAAGGAGCTTTGCAACATATGGCTTGGCATTTTCCAAAAAGAATTGAAGACTTTTATCCCTAAATAAATGATTGCTTTATTTTTTGAATAAAACAATGTAAACTATCCCAGCATATTAATTTTGTAATAACTTGTATAAAATTATACTTATGTTTAATTATTGTATCTTAGTGACATATCTCACTTTTTTAAGTTTATAAATTATGTTGCAAACATTAGTCATACTTACTTGACCCAAGAAGTCATTGACTATCAAATGATAAAATGAAAATGAAATAAAGTACTTAGACTAGAGAGTTGCAAACAGAGGATTCCTGGCAGTTAGAACATGTAAGATGCATGCAAATGTCTTGATATAAAATATGTTACAAGTATTACAAGTCTTAAATATTTACAATTTTTGATACATTAATGCCAGTAAGGTAGTATCTTTAAACATTATATACTATATGATTTTATTTGTATTACCAGTTGCCATGAATTTAACTTGGTGGTATCTACCATGTAGTAGTCATTCAGGATTTAAGTATATGAAAAAAAATACTCTCTGGTATTACTTACTGCTTGTAAAGTATATACTGTATATTTGACCGACGCTATAGGAGGATCTCAAATTAATGCTGCTGTGGTGGAAACAAAACGATTTCAAAACAGCCTTTTGCTAACAAAATGATTCTTTATTTTTTTCTTCCCCACCTAACATATCCCCTTCATTAGTTTCCTTCTAACCTATCATTAGGATGCAGAAGTTATTTTTTTTTCCCCTCTTTAATTCCCCCTCCTCTCCCACTTCCACCCCTGACCTATGGATGTTGCTGTTTCTCCTTAAGAACTGGATCTCGAAGATGGGGCGTCCCCTCCCACATGCTCACAGTGTGCAGCCGGGGCCTGGCGCACCCAGGCCTGGCACCCTCGGCATACTCGGGGGGGCCTGGTGCACCCAGGCTACGGTCTGTGGCTCCACCTGGGGCACGAACCTAGGACCTTCTGGGTGTAAAGCAGACGTGCTAACCACTACACTATGGAGTCACCCCCTGAATGCAGAAGTTATTTTGATACATGAGTTAAAAAAAATCTTTAAGAAAAAGCTTATATTATTAACATTATAAATTTGGGGCTGATTTAATTAATGCTAGATGTATCTTTGTCTTTCAGTGCTTGTAAATGAAAAGACGCAGAATTAATTCTGCTCTTCTAGTTACTGTTCTAGATTTCTTCCATTCTAACATTTTAACTACTGCTTTTTATCTCTAGGTAATAAAAAACTCTAAAGAAAAGATATTCCTCTTGCAATTTATTTATGCAGATTTTGTTTAGTTTATATTAATGGTTAAGATAAAGTGAAATTTTTAACATCTTTAATGGTCATTTTACTGATAATAGATTTTTTTTATTTAAAATGTGTAAAGACAACATGAATTGAAGAAAAATAAATTATAACATCAGTTATAACATGAATATATTGTATTATTCTTTATGATGGGGAAAACAGTCTGTTTTACCAAATACACTGAACAGATTGCCAAAGATTATGTATTTTACATTTCATGTTAATCTGTGGAAAGCAGTTAACCTTAGAAATATTTACATAGAAAATTTCAAGTATAATTTTAGGTTCATGAGTATGTTAACAGTCATTATCCATGGATCCTTGCATAGTAATAATGATAATGTGTGCCTCCTACTCAAAATTTTGAATTGGTTTCCCCTGCCCAAATCTCTTCTAATATCTATATTGACATTTCCCTGCTACCTTCAGGTCACTTTTCAAATGTCACCTGATTAAAGAGGTCTTCTCTGATTACTTTCTTGTTACTTTCTATGCTTTCATCCTGCTTGTTTTCTTATAATTTGTTGTTGATTTGGTATATCATACTTTTCCCCACTATATTGTTAGCTCATAAGAGTCAGGATTTTTATCTACTTTCTTCACTGCTATAACAGTGCGTAGAACAGTCCCTGGTTCTAGACATTTCATTAAAACTATTAAATAAATAAAGTACATTTACCATAAAGATTACTTTGTGTAAGGTAGTAGAAATATTTTTTTCTGCTGATTTTCATATTTTCTATAGTACAGTGTATTTTTCATAATATTTGACCAAAAGTATACAAAACATAGTATTTATATCTGCAGAAGGAATTTTGAGGATTTTGAGGCTTCTGAATATCATTGACATCAGTTATTATAAATTTGTTGTTAGTCACGTTGTTACATATTGCAAATTATTATATGATAAATTACCAATTGTCCTGGATTATTTTCACTGTTTCTATTAAAGATGTTTGGGTTACTGTTGGTCTCTTTTCATAGGTGTCATTGTTTGCAGAACTTTTCAATGAAATGCTTCAAAGAGATTTTGGTGTCAGAATATACAAATCATTATTATCTCTTCCTGAGAAAGAGGACAAAAAAGAAAAGGAAAAGAAAAGTAAAAAAGATGAGAGAAAAGATAAAAAAGAAGAAAGAGATGATGAAACTGATGAGCCAAAACCCAAACGGAGAAAATCAGGCGATGATAAAGATAAAAAAGAAGATAGAGATGAAAGGAAGGTCCGTAATTATCTGTGACCAGCAACCTAATTTAGAAGTTTTTGATTAGTCTTGTAGAGTGTAACTAATAGTGAATAGTGAAACATAAAGGCCAAACTAAAAGGTTTTAGTGTATTAGAATTTAAGTCTTTGAATTAAAGCCCATGTGAAAATCTATAACTAGTTTTATAGTAAATTTTTTTTAGTTTAAGCCGCACAGCACAAAGATTTGATTTACATATATTGTGAACGGCAGTTTACTCTCAAAGAGTATTATTGTTACAATAAACTTATAATGTGATTCTATTTCAACTAAATTTGGTGGATTTAGTTGTTTTTGAGTTTTGTCATTTAATGTTTGGTGAGATACCTTGCTTAATTTTAAGACATTTTAAATTACAGAAAGATGATAAAAGAAAAGATGATTCTAAAGATGATGATGAAACTGAAGAAGATAATAATCAGGATGAGTATGATCCAATGGAAGCTGAAGAAGCTGAGGATGAAGAAGATGGTATGATTCAAATTTATTTCTTAGGATGAAAATACATTTTTTTGTTTAGTGACTTTGTATCACTGAAGTCTATACTTTTAATATTTTTTGTTTTTTGAATAGAAATAGTAAAATATTCTGTTAAATAATTGTTTTTTTTTTAGGTAACAGAATTAAGACATGTTTAATTTTATCATGTGTCCCATTTGTAATTAATACTTACCCAACTTGGGGAAAGAAATTTCCCTGAACATGGTGCTTAATAATAAATACCCATCTACCTATCATTCAGATTACTTTGCTTGCAGTAGATAACTTCGAATAATAAATACCCATCTACCTATCATTCAGATTACTTTGCTTGCAGTAGATAACTTCGCCGGTCATAGATGCCAGCCATAAAATACCGGTAAAGTTCCACTGCATACTTGTCAGTTTTCTGGGGTTTTTAAAATAGTTTATTGAGGTTGCAGTACATAACCACAAAACTCACCTATTTGAAGTATACAATTTAATAATTCTTAGTAACTATAGAATTGTGAAATCATTACCACAATCTAGCTTTACAATATTTGCCTATTTTCTTTTTTTAGTAAAAGTTTTATTGACATATAATTCACATACCATACAGTTAACATATTTAATTAAAAGTATACAACCCAGTGGTTTTTAATATTGACAGAGTTGTACAGCCATCACCATAACCAATTTTAGAATATTTTCACTACCTCAAAAAGAAACCCTGTACTCATTAGCAGTCACTCCCATTTCCCCACAACCTCTTCAGTTCTAGACAACCATTAGCTTTTTGTCTCTATAGATATTCTGGACATTTCATATAAATGGAATCATACAACACGTGATCTTTTGTGACTGGCTGCTTTTCACTTAGCATAATGTCATCCAGGTGCATGCATGTTTTTAGCATGTATATTCTCTTTAATATGAAGTGTTTTCTATATTTTTACTGTTCAAGTACAACTTCTTACCTAAAGCGGTCTTTTCCAGAGTGTCCCAAGATATTAACAGGTGTAAGCTTAATAAAGCGTACTAGAGCCAAATAAATTTGGGAAACTTAGGTTAAGCAAAGGTCTGCATGTTTACCACAGAATTTTTTAGCTGCTTAGCTGCTTACATATATCGTAGATATATGTAACGTTTAGATATATGTATGAAATGCAGATATATGTATGAAATGTTTATGAATACGCTTTGTAGTATCTCAAAGACTTTAATATTTGCATATGATTCATGAAAGGATTATGTATTAGTTTACTAGGGCTCCTATAAAAAGTTCCTCAGTCTGGGTGGCTTAAACAATAGAAATTTATTGTCTCAGTTCTAGAGACCAAAAGTCTGAGATCAAAGAGTCTCTGGTGGGGTTGGTTCCTTCTAAGAGCTGTGAGGGAAGGATCTGTTCCAGAAACCTCTCCTTGGCTTATAGATGGCCATCTTCACCCTGTATCTTCACGTCATCTTCTATCAGCATATCTGTGTCCAAATTTCCTTTTTTTGTAAAGACACCAGTCATTGGATTAGAGCTCATCCTAATTACCTCCTTTTAACTTATTTACCTCTGTATAGACCCTTTCTCCAAATAAGGTAACATTTTGAGGTACTAGGGAGGGTTAGTGCTTCAGCATATGAATTTTAGGGGATATAATTTAGCCCTTAGCAGATTAATTCTTTAATATTAGCCCCATAACAATTTGGTAATGGTGGTTGACTTGAAGGTGATGGCTGAGAGGTCTTGGAAACCTGGGTAGCCTAGGGAAAAGTAAAAGAAAGAACTTTGCTTTTTGCCAGTTGCTTTCTTGTATTTTGAATTTTGCACAAGTTGTATTATATTTTCATAAAAACAAAATATAGTATTCTAATCTAGAAAATAAAGTTAATGTCATGACTTGTATAAATTGTCAAGTATTCTTTTTGATATTTGATTTTTATTAAGACAACTAAAGTATGGATTTCAAGTCATATCTTCCACAGTTACAGATTTACCTTACTGTACTAATTTTTTTTAAAGAATAATTTATCCATCTTTCATCATGAGAAACATGTTAGTGTTAGCACATCTAGCACATCTTTTAGGCCTTCTTAATTATCTCAAGAACATCTTAATTTCTCATGTAGTATTATTTTGCAATAATCTGTAGTCAGTTTTACTCTGTTGGCTGTTTTTCCTTTTAGCTTTTAGAAAGTATACTTTGCTGTTTTGTTTAAATTTGTATTATAATTTTCAACATTATTTATAAAATTCATTTTTTGCACTATGTCCTTCAGGTATTTATGGAATAAGGTGTTTAATTTGATTCAGTAAAGTCAAGTTTTTCTTCCCTCTAGTCTCTTAATAAATTTCTTCCTAGTCTTATAATTGTTTTTTATAAAATCCAGATCTTTTATTCATATGATATTTCTTTGCTAATGTGTCTTTTGGAATCTAATCAGTAATAGAGTATTTTTGGTTTCTGGTAATCAAAGGTCTATATTAAGGAGTTTTTTGCTGCTGTTGTATTTTATAGATCGAGATGAGGAAGAAATAAACAAACGAGATGACAAAAGAGACATCAACAGGTACTGCAAGGAGAGGCCCTCTAAAGATAAGGTACTTATTGAATCATTTATTTTTTTAAATGTGATAATTTTCCTTTTTTACATAATCTAGACTTACTATTAAACATAACACAGTTATGAAGTTTTTTGATCCTTGTATATCTATATATCACCGCTCAGAGCAAAATTCAGTTGTATTTTGATGTTTGCGGTTATGTCGGATGACCAGTGTGTCTTATTCCTTTCTCCCATACACATAAACCATAACAACTTATTTGAGCTAAAATGAGACAAAGGTCTTTTCAGATTTTTGCTATTATATGGACATATTCTCAGTTTCTCACTTTTCGGGGGTAAAAATTATATACTATATCTTTCACATTTTCTTTAGGAAAAAGAAAAGACTCAGATGATCACGATTAACAGAGATCTGTTAATGGCATTTGTTTATTTTGATCAAAGCCATTGTGGTTACCTTCTTGAAAAGGATTTGGAAGAAATACTTTATACTCTTGGACTACATCTTTCTCGGGCTCAGGTAATCTGTCTTGTGAATATTTAAAACAAAAAACATTTTTAAGTAACTTTTTAATCTCTGACTTTGTGAAATATAAAAGCAATATAGTATATACGTACTGTATAGTATAGTGTATATATACTAAATATAATTGCAATACTGTCAAGCAGTTCTGAAATGTATAAAGTGAAAAAGTTAAAAGTCTCTCCCTTTAGTTCCCCTCTTCTAGTATCTTTTTGTAAGCAGCTCATATATGATAGTTCTAGTCTTATAAACAACACATTCTATACATAGTGATAGATAACTTTTATCATTTAGCAATCTATCATGGCATCATTCTACCATGAAAATAGAGACCTATCCACTTTGTTCTTTTTATGACTGCATAGTATTCTGTGGTATAGATGTACCATAATTACCTTAACTAGTCCCAGTTGCTGGGTGGTTTTTATTTTTTACAATTACAAACTGTGCATCTTCATATATATACTTAAATGTATGTATTAGTGTTTCTGTCTATGTTGGACTTGATTTAACAAAAGTTTTTTTCAAATGATAATTTGGATTTTAGGTTTATGAAGAAGACAGTTTAAAGGTTAATTGCTCTAACTTAGTGGGAGTGAATACCTTAGAAAACAGATGCCACTGATATTCATCATACAGTTGTTCAAAGAGAGTCAAAACTTATTTTCATCTTTTTTATTTGTTTACTTGCTTATATAACAGGTAAAGAAGCTTCTTAATAAAGTAGTACTTCGTGAATCTTGCTTTTACCGGAAACTAACAGACACCTCAAAAGATGAAGAAAACCATGAAGAGTCTGAAGCATTACATGAAGATATGCTAGGTTTGCATATGTTATTTTAAGATTGTGCCATTATATAATAGTATTATTAAGAAAAAATAATAAAATATGACATCTTTTATATTATAGGAAACAGGTTATTACTTCCAACACCAACAGTGAAACAGGAATCCAAGGATGTGGAAGAAAATGTTGGCCTGATTGTGTATAATGGTGCAATGGTAGATGTAGGAAGCCTCTTGCAAAAATTGGAAAAGAGTGAAAAAGTAAGAGCTGAAGTAGAACAGAAGCTACAGTTACTAGAAGAAAAAACAGGTAAAGAACAGAATGGGATATGTCAGTACTTTTAACACTCTATTGGGATGCATATGTGTATACATACACATATGTACCTGTGCATATGGGCATACTTATATCCATGTGTTTTAGTCTAGGCCACAAATTGTAACTTTACTTTTGACCATTTCTGTTAAAGGTTAGAAATTGCTTAGCTTTATAAGAATTAATCTTAGATCTTCATGTGCATTCTCAGATTTTTTCGTTGTTCTATTTTATCCTTTTAATCCTCTTAGTTTTTACCAATTTCTGCTACTTTCTCGAGTTTGTACCATCATCTTAACTGTAGAACCTGGATTTAGATGTAATTCTTAGCTAAAACATCATTTAAATGAAGTGAGTATTGCAGTGTACTTTAATAATTATTGAAATTGACATTTGTGACCATTTTAAAGGATTTTTTTTTTATTTTCTTAGCTTAAGTATTTTTAACCTCAAAATTAAATTGGGTATTTCAAGTTGGTTAATAGTAAATTTTGGATTTTTTTTAACAGATGAAGATGAAAAGACCATATTAAATTTGGAAAATTCCAACAAAAGCCTCTCTGGTGAACTCAGAGAAGTTAAAAAGGACCTTAGTCAGTTACAAGACAACTTAAAGATTTCAGAAAACATGAATTTGCAATTTGAAAACCAACTGAATAAGACAATCAGAAACTTATCCACAGTAATGGATGAAATCCACACTGTTCTCAAGAAGGTTAGCAATTTTATACATTCACCAATTTTTAGTTTCACTTTTTAAATCTGTTTCTGCTAGTTTTAATGTTATTAAGTTCTTGGTGGTTTTTCTAGGAGCAAATAATGATAGCATTCTGCCCTTCATCAGATTATTCAAAAGCAAGTCCCAAAAGATTATATTTTTCTGGAACTTAATTGGGATGTCAACATGGGTTGTGTGTACTGATTTTTCAAAGCAAATTTTATTTGTATTTCTTCTTTGAAACCAGAGAGTGAGTTTGAATTTGAGGAAGCTAAAACCATTCACTTCTTTTTTAAACCTGTTTATTATTGGACAGAATTGAGAATGTCTTTGGCACTGTCAAAATTATTAGTATTTTTTATTACAAAAAAAAAAAAATCTAGTAACTCAGTGCCATTGTAAACTAACTTCAGTAATTGAGAGATCTTCTACACTCTTTCCACACTCAGAACAAGAAGAGAAAAAATCTACAGTGCAAGAAATATACTGTTATAATAACCTCTTAATTTCTCAGGACCCAGGTGGTTTTCTCAAGTACTAGAAGCTGTTCTGATAGAATTGAGAGAGATTTTTTTCATAATTGCTCCCAGAGTCAGTTTTCCATAGATGGTAAAACAATCTATCTAGAGTATTTTATTTACTAATGTTTATTACTTTTTACAGTTACCTTTAAGAAAATCTAATAAAATATACTTTTTCTTGTCTGTTATTTTATAGGATAATGTGAAGAGTGACAATAAAGATCAGAAATCCAAGGAGAATGGCGCAAGTGTATAATACACGTAGTGATGAGGAATGGTGTTAAATAATGTAATATAAAAAAATCATGATACAAGAATGTTTGAAAGTGATGCATGTTTGATTTTAGTAGTATAAATATCTGTTAGTTCAAATGATGTATAAAGTTTTATGAATGTGAGAGTCTCTGCTTTTGAAAATTGCTTGTAATTCCTGGCATTGAAATTATAAAACACTCCTTGAGTGAAATAATTTTGCATTGCAAAATGTTTTAGGATGAACTTTGTTATAGTTTTAACCCCAATAAAGTTCATCAGTTTAATTGACAATAGTATTTAATTACCAAATGTCTTTTATTAAAATACCTAGAAAATTGTAGTAATTTCATTTATAGACTTATTATTAGGATTTAAAAAAATTTTTTTAGTCTTTTTAAATTTTCAGTATAAATCAAAATCTCATGCTGCTAAAAAGGTTTGCAAGTTTTTTGACCCAGACATTTTTTTTCACTTGTCAAAAAAAATCCCCTCTCATTATTAGTGTCAAAAGTATTCATCAAAAATTCTGTTCTTCCAAAGGACAGTGCAGTGGACAGTTACCATTGTTATTATTTGTTAGGCTCTACATAGAACTAATATAGTTCTGATGTTAATGTTACTGCTTTCAATGAATTATTCTACTTTCTCAGAATAGTGCTCTTTTACTTTTAATTTTGAGGGGTTTTCTGCAATATGTGTCACATATACAGTTTAGTACCAAGCCAGTAGATGTCAGTATGATGCCTTAGGTTAAGCCTTCAATAATTAAAAATAATATTTTTTATTAGTCTGTGTACTTCCTTCAGAATTTTGGGGGATACATAGAATTGATTAACTGTTGAGTGAAAAAGGTAGAAAATGTGATATACTATTAAACAGTGGTTCTTAGCAGGTAGTGATTCATTCCCCCAGAGAACATTAAGGAATATCTGGAGGCGTTTCTTCTTGTCACAGCTGGATGAGTGTTACTAGCATTTAGTTGGTAGAGGTTAAGGATTTTGCTGAACATCCTACACTGCATAGGACGGCCCCCACAACAAAGAATTGTATCCAGGCCAAAATGTTTGTAGTACTCAGGTTGGGAAACATTTAAAGTAATACAGGGTTAAGTGACACATCTTTTGAATAACACTAGTGAAAACTGAATCGTATCTTTAGCAGATGATTAGAGTTTTTTGTACTTAACTCTTCTTGGAATGTTTCATTGTCAGAAATATATGCTATATTAGGGTTTATTTTATTCCATTTTGCTTTATTTTGCCAGAACAATGGCTAGGTGTTCCCAAATAGGTTAATATGAGAATGTAAGTGCCATATTACACGTCTGTTAAGCCAAATGGAATCCACATGGCTCTTATTAAGAAATAGATTAAAATATCTGAAGTTCTTTCAAATCAATTTTTGTTTTAAGTTGCTGTTTATAGTCTTATGATTTGCTGGCTTCTCTAAAGTCAAATTACTGATTGATTCATACTATACAATTACTGTATAAATATTTCTCCATCGTTAAGGTAAGATAAAACATTATAGGGTAGTTCGAAAGTGTTTTTCTCAAAGGAAATTCTTGGAGATAAACTCTTACCTAAAAGACAGTAAAGAATATAGTTCTTTACTGGAGAATGTTTTTAAATGAGAAAAATCATCATAAAGTCCAACCTGTCAGACTTTAATTTTTCCAGAGATACTTAAACCAGAATAATATTGGGAGAATGGAGAAAAAGCATTAAGTCTTTTCATTATACTATTTCTTAGAGGTAAATTTCTCACAAAATAATTTCATTGGAAGTGGAAAGTGAGATGTGCCTTTGTAAGTGTTTCGAACATTTATTCAGAAGTGAATACGTAGTCTTTTATTCTCTCATCTGACATTAATCAAGTCAAAAATTTAATTAGGTAACAAGTAGGTCTGTGATAACATTTAATTTTCCCATCCTTTTTATGTTCTGGATGCCTGTTTTTGCATTCTAATACTTGGTTCAGTCATTGTAGGACAATTGAAATTTTAAGAATTTAGTATTTCTGAATTTTGCAAAGTCCTAGAAAGTTACTCTTCAAAAATATCATAACACAGAAAATCCTTCCTTAAGTGACACTTAGACTTTACTTATGTATACATTTTACTACTCTCAAAATTTTCAATATCCAACACATACTTTTTAATATTTTTAATATTTTACCTGTTCTGATCCCCTAGCTGCAGCCCATTACTACTTGGGATTAGAGATGACTAATGTTGGCTTATGAATCAAGAGTTTATTCAGAAATTATAGTATCTTCCAACTTCCTTAAGTTTATGTGCCCCTTTAAGATGATTTGAGGTGGTCTTGCCTTTCACTCTAACAATCCTAAAACCTTAATCATAAAGTCTGTAGCTTGAATAAATGGATAGTTTTACCAATGAAGAAAATAGGAAATAAGAACCTTAATCCCACTATAAAATTTAAGACTTACCCTCTGAAGTGGCAAAGAGTGCTGATTCCTTGGTATTAACTGTCCTAATAAAAGAGAACTTCCTGCTTCTATATCTGTGGTGAAACTGATAATGAACCATCTCAAGGGACAATGGAACTGCTTAGATTACTAGAAATGATCCCAGCATATTTTGGAGATGCACAGATTAGGCCTAATTCTCTGAAAATAGTCAGCAAGGCAAAACAAATAAAAATTTTGAGTACAATCCAAAGAATGTTACAGACTATTTCAGAATATTTAGAATACATTCCATAAACAATCTAGAAATGATCAAGGGGAAAAAGCTCAGCATAGAGTCAGAATTGACCACTCACTGACATCAGATCACTTAATAGACTTGAAAAATCTCAGAGGCAATTTCAGTATTAATCTAATGACATCTGATTTTGGAAGACACCAAGTTTTATAGATTTATAGCATATTTTTATATAACTGCAATATATATTAACAATATGAACAAATTGTGTCCCAAGGAATTCCAAAATCACAGTGGCGCAAAGCTAAGAAGAAGAATTAACCCAGTGTTTTTCACCTCACCTTTTATGTGTTTTAGTAGTGTGAAACCTAAATAATTCAGTCATCAGTAGTAATTCTTTGGAAAATATTGTCTCAATATAAGTGGGAAACAAATGTAAAGACCCTGAACTGGGTGCACTGGAGTAGGTGGGACAATTTAGCTGATGCCCTTTTCATCTGCCTTCTCTGAGTACCCTGAGAACTCACAATAACACTGCATGTGTTACCATATAACTAGACCTTACCCCTTGCACAAGGGCAAGACTTGCAGAGAACATTTAGTCAATTGCATACCCCTGGGCCATTCTCTCTTTAAACCCTAAGAGTGGCAGGGATATGTAATTGTACCTTTGCTAAGGGTCAAAGCTTTGGAGACTTGCCAAAGGTAGACTCAGGAGGAATGACACTTGAAGATGCTTTTACGTTTTTGACAAATCTTAATGTCCATTTTCAGCACCAGTGGAGAAATGAAGTGGGACAGAGGACCAAAGACCATGACAATCCTAAGAGTCTCAGCTCTCAGGCACCTTCCCTATGGTTCAGTTGAAGGACTTGAGTACCTGTGGAGTATAGTCATAGCCGAGATGAAGGGAACAAACAGGGATTTCTGTCACAGTGACAACATAAATTGTGCTGTGCCTTAATATAGAGGTAGTTGCTTCTTGTAGGAAAACCAATGTTTATGTAGAAAACAAAAGTTGAGGAAGATGATTTTCTGCTAAAGAAAGGAATTTGGAGTATGTTAAGCATGGATGAGTTGGCTTATTAGAACATGGACAAAACTTTTTGTAAATGTATTAAAGAATCTACTCATGGATATCCATGTCCACAAGGCATTAAATTAAAAAATTTGGTGAAAACAGGTACTACATACAAGTGCCCTTGTATGTAGCAAACAATAAAGATACTCTCTTTAGGTACCTACATAGAATTGTTGACAGTTCCAGCAGGAAAGGAATAGTATCTTCAATAGTTGGCTGAGTCCATGCCAATTTTTATGAGTTCTCTCTGATTCAGGTAATAACTCACCCTTGAGAGGCTACTCAGAGCCTAAATTCCCTTAGCTATATGTAGGTCTCTAAATGTAGAATTCTTCAAAAATATCGCAGTGGTGACTAGATTTTTTTTTTTCTTTAGGAATTCATGTGATACTACAGGGCTTTTCATAGCACTCTGACAGTCATATACAAAGTGTAGAAGGAAAACTCTTTCCCTACTTTCTTCGATGTGGCCTTTCTGTCCCAGAATACTCATGTCATCGCACCTTTGTCCGCAAGTTAACTCAGGTGGCATTGAATCTGTGGATCTGAGATAACCTGAGATGGCTTTCATTGTCAGAAGAAGCCACGTAGATTTGCTCCTCGTAATGTGAAGTCAAAGTAGATACAGAAAGCACGTTTTGATTATAGGCAAAGGATTGAAGTGAGTACAGTAATTAAAAGCACCATAACAGGTTCTTCTATAGTAGGGGTCCCTAGCCCCCAGACTGGTTAGGAACTGGGCCACACAGCAGGAGGTGAGTGGCGGGCAAGCCAGCAAAGCTTCATCTGTGTTTGCATCTGCTCCCTGGCACTAGCATCACCGCCCCAGCTCCACCTCAGGTCATCAGGCATTAGATTCTCAGGAGCACCAGTCCCTGGTGCCAAAAAGGGGACCACTGGCTCTATAGGATGTGTGGCATGCAACACATCTCCTGATTTGACTGCATTGCAGTTGCCATGTGTATGGGTTCCAGGAAAGAAACTTGTTCTACTACAATTTTGTATTCAGATTGTTTTGGAGTTTATTAAAAGTAATATCTAAGAATATCTTTACAAATTACTTTTGTTAAATGAAGAAGTGATGAGAATTTTTAGTGGAATAATGAAAATTTTCCAGGAATCATTAACACATTTCACTGCCTTGTTTTTTATTAATAGAGTGGGTGATATTTGGACCATAATTTATTGTCCACAGTGGGAACTTTTTGAGAGAAGAAGAAGGTACAGAGAATAATTATACTAGGTGTAAACCAGGACTATTTAAGGCAAACTGATTATTGCCTTATTATACACCTTGTGGGTAACAACCTGCTTTTGATGTTCACTAGTTTCAAAACAAGCCTCAGGTTTGTACACGAAGATTATGTCCCAGAGTATTTTTGACCATAAATTATACACTCAGTTTTTCTTATATGTATAGAGGACGTATGTCAGATAGGGTACTATTTAAGTCACTGAGTCAGCTCCTTATTTTAGCCCCATTAATGATGGAGTTTGAATATGATCATTATGCCAAAACGAAGGTAGTGGTTCTTAAACTAGCATGCATCATAATCACCTCGGAGGTTGTTAAAACACACATTGCTGGGCCCCACCCCCAGAATTTCTGACTGAAGGTCTGCGGTAAAGCCCAAGATCTTGCATTTCTAACAAGTTCCAGGTACTGCTGCTGCTGTTCTACGTTAACATGCTTAGAGAACCTTTGAACAAGGATACACAGAGCTGGTAATTCACTACTTAATATATAATTTAAAAAGAAGTGGTTGTCTTGGAGATACTATTTCTGATCAATTTGGGCTTTTTCTGTAAGGGCATATATTTCTACATTGGTTAAGCTATAGAGGACACCGAGATGAGTGCATGTCTAGGAATCTGCAGGATAGTCTTTGAAAAGCTACTTTGAGATAGTTTCTTTAAGGGAAAGTTCACTGCTTAAGCAACAAAATTAAGTTGGAAAAAAATCAATCATAGGTTTTTGTTTTCACTTCTCACCCACAAGCTGACATGGCTATGTAATTCCTTTGTGAGTTATCAAATTCTAAACATAATCTAATGTAGAATGTCTGTGTAGTCAGTGTGGTCTCTACTGTCGATTGGGTGGGTGACAGGATGTTCATAATAGTTTGTGAAGATAGTTAAGTGTTTCGTTAGGAGACCAGGTCAGTGGTGAGGGAGCCTATCAGCTGGCTTGGGCAAGAACACAAGTAAGTTGCTGGGTTGAAGAAAGGAGTTGAGATGGTCAGCAGGGAGAGAGGCAAACAATAAGCAACGAAGTCTTTGACAATGGAGAGGTCAAGAAATGACAAGGCAAAGATCTCTTGAGATGCGAGTTGTGAGCAAAGACTATCATTTCAAATCCAGGTTCTCTGTGTCTCCAGCCATCTGCCTCAATCTTAAAGGGACTAATCTTCAAGGCAGTGATTTCGTTCTATAAAGCCTTACCCAAAGAGGCTGTGTTCTTGAGGGAGAAGAGGAGCTTCCATGACTAGATAGGCCCTCATAGAGAAGTTGCTTTGAATGGGCAAGGCAATGGTGAGAGAAACTTAATTGGATTAAGTTAGATAAATTTCTAAAATGTTGCTCCTTTGAGTTAAGGAACTAGAATATGTTGGTAATCAGTGGGACTGATGATGTGTGGGGTCGTCCTAACTGCTCCCCAAGGCCCTACCGAGGGGTGGCTAATAGTCCAGATTCCTGTGTATAGGCTATGTGCAGGCTGATTTCACTGTTCAAAGGTCTAATCTGGTAGATGGAGAGAGTGAAGTGGGTGAGGAGATGGTAGTCCTCTAGGCTGTGTCAGTATTGCTGAAAATCAGGCAGATTCTAATCTTAGTTCCAGGGAAGCTGATCAGCTTGAATTAGACCTCAGCCAGTGGCAGGGCCATGAAGGCAGACGCCAGCACCTAAAGAAGAGGATTTTGCAGATGCAGAGTCAAGATTCAGAGCCGGGGCCAAGTTCAGCAAACAATGTCAGGAGAGGCCAGGTGCCAAGATAGAGAGGCTCATCTATACAGATTTTGAGTGAAGATTAGGGCCTGGTGAGGGTGGTAGCATTTGGGTTCACACAACATTCAGGACAATGAAAGATACTTCCTAGCCATTGGTATGATGCACACTTCCTAAAACATCAGGTAGTTTGGATTAGCTCAGAAACCTGGTGAGCTTAAATTTACAGTTTAGAGATACCTGATACTTGTACCTACGCAGGGCTGAAATGCAGGCTTAATAACCATATGGTTTTTCAGATATTTATTAATGAAAAATACGTAAGCATTTGAAATATGTTTAATATGTTAGCGTGAGCCAGCCTAATTTCAAATCGAATGAAATCAAATCCAGATCTGGATTTAAAGTAAAATAAGATCCCTGCCATTTGAAAGCTAAACCTTCAGCTCCACTTAATTTTTCTGTTTTAGGACTTGGTCATGTTTATAGCTCATGGTTGCCTGGGCCCTCCAGCAGTCTTCAGATAAAGATAACTTTAGGAAACTGAAGCCCAGAGATAAAAAGCTGTGATCACCCACAAGCTTCTTGCCTTCCTGGGCATTCAACATAACTCTTATTTATAAGTAAACTCAAGACCAGCAAGCAAAACCAATGCTTTTAAAGAGTCCTTATATTTTCTATATGAGATCCTAAGCTGTTGTGAATCTGTGTGTTGAGATTTTGTTCATGTAAAGTACGTGAATCTATCAGGAGAGCTTCCTTATAATGGTGACAAAAATCTTATTGTGGGCCTTTCTGGGGAAACTAGGTTTTGGCTTATCTCTCATTGGATTCCTTCTCCCCACCCCCATTTTCTAAGTGGATATTTTAAAATATCTATTCTTCACTAATATATTTAAACTTTAAAAGTATTTTGCAAAAGAAGAAAAATAAGTATTTTGAATTCTAGGTTTAGATATCTCAATCACCTTTTAAATATTTGGCTCTTGGCATTGTTCTACAGTGTCTTGAGAGCAGATGGCTTTCCAATTCACCAGTTTTAGAACCCATGTGCCCTGGATCTAACATCAAAGAGTGCCTCGTAATCATTTTAGTTTTTCTCCTTTATCGCACTACTGCAATTTCATTATCGTTAACATGGGCAACTCATTTACCTTAATGAGGGCACCTCTTTGTATGAAGTTTCTTCTAGGTTCTCAAATTTGGGGGATTAATTTAATTTCAGAATTAAACTTTTTCCAAATGCTTTTTAAAAATTAGCATTTATTTGGATTTTCATGGCCTTTGCCCTAAAAATTCTCTGAGCTACTAAGTCAGATACAGATTTCACTTTTGGTTACATATACATGTGATCCAACAATAAATGGTGTACTGTTGCTCTAGCCGTTCAGGCAGATGTAACTTCATAAAGTACAGGGAACGACTTCATATGTGATCTTCAGGAATCAGGAAGCTATTAAATAGAGATAATTACAACACTGATCTTAGTTCGAAACAAGAGAAACAAAAAACATTTAGTCTTAGGATTAGTTTGCTACAACAAATTCTTCTTTGCAAGGGTCTAATTTAAGAGTTTGGAAAACTAATACAGCCGTCAGTAGTCTATGGCTTCAACAAAAAAGAAAAAATTGGTCATGTTGTTTTCCCCATTCTAAGGGTGAGAAAATGCAACCAACCAAAAAAAAAAAAAATCAAGTTATTCCTTCATGGTCCCCAAACGAATGGTAAAGGGTTCACATCATCTGGCCTCAATAAAACCTCAGATTCACTTCCTAGTTGAACCTGGCCTCCCAGTCTTTTTACAAGATTACATTTCCAAATGCAGCTCACTGGTTATCTCTCGACTTTTTTTATCTTCCTTCAGGCGGGGAAAGAGCAGACTATTTCTAACATATAAAGAATAAATATTTAATATCCATTCATTTTCTTTCTTAGATAGATACACTTGTTGAAAGCCAGTCCCTGGCCACACAAAGACGGCTTGCTGTTTCTGACTGTAACATAAATATTTAATTAAAACTTTTGACTCAGCCTTCCTTAAGGTATAAAGTACACTAACTAGCCTTGGGCTATGCTTATGCCATTTTCCAAATCCATCTGTTATTTATCCCAGGCTTTTAACCAGCTTTGCAAACTCAAGAGTCTTACCTGGGTGTTGGAAATGTTTCTAGGTGGTGAATGTTTAACTTTTGAGCTACTGTTTTTCATCACCATAAGAACTAGAATTTGGAATAAAATGAGAATTCGACCATTCTAAAGTTAATCCTTTACCCCTACAGTGAATTGGTTTTTGTTTAAGTCGGTAGTGTTTAACTCTTGGTTGCCTGGGACCTCCAGGAGTCTGCAGGTCACTCTAAGAAACTGAAGCCAAAGTAAAAGTTTCTTGCTTTCCTCGGCATTCAGCATTGCTTCAGCAGTACTTTTGTTTTAAATTATTAAGGATATATTATAGTATTCTTTAATAAATAGACCAGATCCTGTTTCCTGGGACCCAACCTTTATCTGCTTGAATAGGACAAAAGGTATTGAAGAAAGTCATCATTTCATTTGATTTCATTGCCCAAGATTATAAAGTCACACAATACACTTCTGTTAAGATTATTAAAAGAATTGGCAGTTATTCTGTTAATATACCTATATCCAAAATGACAACCAGAAAAAGTAAAAGGTTGATGTGTCATGGTGTAAGTATAAGAGCTAGGAACCTAATAAAAGTATGGTACATGGGGTTTAGTCGGTGCAAACAGGAAAAGATTGACCTGGCACACTAAAACGAATTTCATTACAAAAAAAAAAGAAGAAGAAGAATTCCATCTCCAGCTTTATTCTATACTACAAAAAAAAAAGCTAACTCAGGCCAGCTGTGATTTAGTGGTGCTTATATTGACAGTATAACTCTTTATTAAACTTCTTAAAATAACAGTTGAAAGTCTAAGCTGCAGGATCAGAACCACTCCTGTCTTACTGTTTCTAGCGGTAACTACTTAAGTGTCATTTTGCTCAGCTGAAAATGCTTCCTACTTGTAAAAGACTATTCAATATTAACTTTTAATTTACATTACTTTGAGCAACTGTATATTATCCCTAAATGATGTAATCCCATAGATAACCTCATTCTTTCAGGTCATCACAAAGATTCTCATATCTTTACTAAATAACCTTCAAAACAACACTCAAATGGAAATGGTTTTACATCCAAATGTTAATTGAGAGAATGATAGGGGAGATATAAATCAAAAACAAAGGATAAGAAAATATTATAACTAGAATTCTGTGTAAACAAGACAGAAATAGTTTGCAACATGGCTGTAAGAAATACTTATTTTGTAAAATGTGTATTTCATAGTACAATGCGTAATCTTATTTCAGTGTTGTTTTATCCCTCTTCTATCCCAGTTCTTACCTTAAATCATGCTTCACTCAATCACCTTTTAAAGTTACATGAAATGGCTTTTCTTCATCCTCCCACTTTGTAGGTGAGAACACTGAGGCGCTGAGCCGGAACTGTGGGGATTTACCTCAGGTCACTTACAGGAATGTTGGCCTGCCAAATCATGTAACACTAGCTGAAGTCTCTCCCTGGCTTCATAAAGAAGTGAAAACATTTGGATTGCTTTTCTTAGTTCTCATGATAGATACCAAATAAAAACAAAATGTCTCAGATTCTTTTCATAATGAACTGGAATTTAGGGAAATTTACTAAAAATTCTTCTTTGAGAGTCCATACTATTTTTGGAAAAACAGTTTATGATAGCTGCAGTTTAAGAATGATATAGCTGTGATGAACTGATCAGAAACTGATGTGTTGCTGCTTCAGCAATAACCAGCTATCTTTCCTCTCCTTTCTTGCTCGCAGTGAATCCTTAGTGCCTGATGTGGTTCCTCTCACAAACTTCTTTTGGGGCATTTAACATGATGGTTAAGCAATTCGAGCTAGGCACTTTGATACGGAATAGTCCTTTGTGGTTTCCCCTTTTCCTTTGCAAATGTTGAGTTTAGGGGTTTAAGAATGCAGATGTCATCAACCATAATGAAAAAGAATCAAACTTATATAAAATGTTTGACAGTGAAGAGTGGATAAATAAGAGCTAAGAAGGCAGACATCCTCATTCTGGATGCCTAGCAAGGGGCTGTCCAAACATTTGGGTTAGGGAATGGTATATGGAGTTAAAAATGGTGAAATATATTTCTCCTCATTATCCTCTGTTGAAGCCCACTAAAACTACAAAAATAATGAAAGAGGGAAAACTCCCACCTCCCGTGAAAGAACTCCCGCAACAACCGTGAAATGCAGGTGCACACTGAGAGCTGACCCCACCCCCCTTACACCTCGAATATGTATTTTTCCCACAAGTGCCACAGTCTTTAAAGGAATATTCTTGGTTAGAGCGATCCGATATAACATCAGGACAGGCCACTAGAGAAGCAGAGAATACTCCTGTAGAGACCCAGTTTCTGTCTAGGAGGTAGAGGTGGGGATAGACCAAGGCATCCTTACCATTTATACGATCTCTGACCTAGCTTCTTAAGGTGCAGCCTTAGAGGTGAAATGAGAGAAACAGGTGTATAATAGCAATAGGCAGAGGGCTTTGCATCAATTCTCTTGAATCCTGAGAGCTGAAGGGAGATAAATGCCTAGAGAAAGCAAAGGAAATAACAGATTTGGTGAAAGGGCATTTAGAATAATACAAGGGGAAGTTCCCCAAGGAACATAGGACCTAAGTATAAAAAAAAGTCCCCTCTTCAAAGGAACGTAAACAAAAGGCAGATCAAAAACGAATTCCCCGCCAAAATTTCTCCCAAACAATGAGCAAATAGTTTCCTTCTGATCTTTAAGAAATCTTCCTTTTTAAAAGGATGAAGAATTACAAAAGTCCATAGAAGAGAGAGAAACAAAAGAAGGGGGAAAAACCGGCAGAGCTCATTAAGGAAATAGAAGTCAACTATTAAAACTGTACAGAAAAAGTCACCTTAAAATCAATTAAAAATGGAGTAACAAATTGAAAAACAGAGATCTAACAGGCTTGAAGAAATTAAACAAAATAAAATGGAAGACAGTATATTAAGTTGAATCATATGAAATTGTAATGTGCAATTATTTTTGACCTACAAAAAAGGCAGTTTCTTATCGTTCAAACTTACACATCTTTCCCATGTTGACCTACAAGAATGGCATTTTCATATGGTTCAATCTAATAAAAGTGCTGAGGAAATGACAGAATCAACAGAAGAAGGAAAATTCTCTGAACTAGCTTTTAATCTCAGAGGACAATAGAGCAATTTCTAGAATGTTCTAAGAGAAAGCAACCCCAGAATTTTATATCTGGCCTAGCTACCCTTTAAGAATAGACAAAATTATGAATATTCTCGAGCATAGGTGAACTTAAAGAATAACACTTATGAGACACCTTAAAATTTTTTTAATTTACAACGTCGATTAAAAAAAACCCCTTAATGTAGAAATAATATAATAAAAACTAAAAGTGTCCTAATTTCTCATCTTTCATAATAAAGGAATATTAGATATTGTCTGAAGGTGAAACGTACTAACCTCTATGTTTTTTGTAATCTTTTAACTCAATCTAGATAATTCTTTTAAAAATAACTTCATTGCCTGCTTCAGCAGCACATATACTGGAAATTGGAATGATACAGAGAAGATTAGCATGGCCCCTGCACAAAGGTGACACACAAATTCATGAAGTGTTCATATTCTTGAAACTCATATAGTATTGTATGTCAACTATAACTGAAAAATAAATTTAAACAATAACTCCAGTGGTAAGAAAAATCTGAAGTTCAACAATTCATTTTTACTTTACCTAAAGTAAAATTGATTCTAACACTTTTTCAAAAACTCTAGAGGGGAGGGGGAAGGTAGGTGAGGTTAAATAGGGGCAAATATATAGTGACAGAAGGAAATGTAACTTCGGGTGGTGAACACAAAGCCATATACATTGAATTGTACATTTGAAACATATAATTTTATTAAACAATGTCACCCCAAATCATTTAATAAAATAATTTTTAAAACTTTTTTACCTGGAAACAATTACCAATTTACAGGAAGTAGTAAAGATAGTATAGATCTTTTTTTATGAGTTTGTTTTGTTTTAGATTCCACATATAAGTGAGATCATATAGTATTTGCCATTCTTTCTGACTTATTTCACTTAGCACAATACCCTCAAGGCCCATCCATATTATTGCAAAAGGCAGGATTTCCTTCTTTTTTATGACAGAATAATATCCCATTTTATAAATATACCACAATTTCTTTATCTATTCATCTATCATTGGATACTTAGTTTGTTTCCATGTCTTGGCTATTGTAAATAATGCTGCTATGATCATGAGGGTGCAAATATCTCTTCAACATTGTATTTTTTTTAAGTTCAATATTTATATTTGGTTCTTATCTGTGTTGGTGTCCTCATTCACTTTGAGCTCTTCCTGGTTCTTGGTATGATAAGTGGTGTGTGACTGAAACTTGGACATTTTGGTACTATAAGATTCTAGATCTTATTTAAATTTTGTATTTTATCCGACACTGCTCAGACCTCTGACACCATTCTAGTGGGTGAAAAAGAGTGCCACCTTGTTATTGCCAGATCAGGGTAGAAGTCCAGGATTTGACAGTGGAAAGAGAGATGATGGGGAGTTGTTACTTCTGGGTGGAGATGGGCTTTTAGGTTCTGCATTCGACCTGAAAGTGAAGGGGCATCTTGTTATTGCTTTCCCTATGGGCTCCTCTGACTCTGAGGATGGGATGGCCTTGTTACTGATGAGCTGTGGTGGAAGTCCTCACCCTCCACCTGGCCACCTCTGACACCATCATCCCAGTGGGAGGGAGAAGGGCAGTCAATACTGCCAAGCAGGGATAAAAGAGCAAACTCCCCGTGTGGTCTCCACTGACACTGTGGGGGCTTGGAGGGCTCTTCACAACTCCTTCTCTCTTATTACTTCGTGGGTTTGGGGGCAGCTGGGACACATCATTTGCAGTCTGGCAAGTGTAGAAGTCTAAGCTTTCCAATTGGCCTTTGGTGGTGGTGGAGGGGGTGTCACAGTTTTTTCCTTTGATATTTGGCTGGAGTAGAATGGTTTTGTCAAACTTTCTATCTTGCTAGGCTGCCCCTTTCCTGGTCTTTTAAGCTAGAGAGAACAGGCTTTTCTTGAGGTTTTAGTTTAGTCTGTGCCCATTGGCATTTTTAGGTTGCTGGCTCCTCTAGTACGTAGTCTGGGACACATGATGCAAAAAGAAAACCCAGGGACCTAACTACTATGATGTTGTTCTTGGGTCTGAGGTCCTAGCCAGCCAGTCTGCCTTTCAGTTTTATTATTATGCTTGGGAGGTACGTATATACACACATATATATGTGTATGGATCTTGGAATGTGTATATTTATGTATCTTGGAAGATTTTATATATATATAAAACATTCCAAGGCTTTTAGTTAATTTAAATGGAAAGTATAGAAAAAGTATGTCTATTCTATCTTCTTGAAACTAAGTCTAATATTTTTAATTTATGATATATGATGTGATTCCATTTTTTCTAAAATTATTTCTTTCTGCCTATATATATACCTAGAAAAATGTTCACTTTGCTAAAGATGATCATTTCTGGGTGGTAAGATTATAAGGGAATTTTTTTTTCGTATGTTGTTTAAATTTTTAATTGTAAGATTATCAATTTTTCAAAAGCAAATTTTTTTTTTAAGTGTGTGGTTTGAGGGAAGGTTGGCATATATTTAATGTTCCCAAAGAAATGTCTACAACCTAGAAAACCCAGTAAACCACTTTCTGAGTTATCATAATCAATTTAAAAGAATTCTCTTTTCCTCTTGTCCACTAATATGATTTACCTCTCATCACCATTTGGCAATTTGAATGTCTAAGAGGGGCAGTTTATTGGTTTAAAAAAGCAGTTCTTCAACAGGAACACTATGGGTGTATGTGCTCTCTCAAAATGTAAATGAAATTTTAGGCAAATGTGAAAAGACTACATTGACATTAAAAAATCATGACATTGTGAATGTACTGAATGCCATTGAATTATTCACTTTAGAATGAGCAATTTTGACTTATTTAGACTAAGCAATTTACATTATGTGAATGGCACTTCAATTTAAAAAAAATACGAGATTCTTTTAAATATGAGATTCTTTTAAAAACTATGTACTCTCAAAAAAAAAAGAGTTTTATTCATTTTTAAATGATCCACCAAAAGAGTTAAGTAGTAAGCCTTGCTAATATTAAATATTCCAATATACACTCAAAAACTTTATTTACAGTAAAATTTTAGGCACTCTAGTATAAAATAAGGTTGCCTATAAATGCATCTTTGCCCTCATGCAAAAGAATATTTCACTTGGCCCTTGGAGGTGGGTCTCCGATTTCCTAAAAATTTCGGAATTCTGAAGTGAAGGACCTGTTATTTGGTACCCTTCAATTGAATTCCAAGGAAACTAATTACTACACGTGTCTCTAATAAAGTTTTGCCATAAGCATCTGTGGGAAATCTGAGAGCATCTTGTAGATGAGGGATATTTAATTTGCAGGCCTTATTGGCTGTTTACCCCTGAAGTGTTAGGTTCCCTTCTGGTAATGAGTTGAGTTCTTTAACACATTTTTCCTAAGGAGTCTGGAGCACCCTAGGGATTGGTAAGCGGGGGTGCCTTTCACTTTTTAAGGCTTGGTTTGAATCTAACCCAGGTTAACCTTGCGACCCTAAATTGTTGTGTGAAATAATGTGGTAATCTCAGTCCTGCCTTAAGGAAGCCCTTTTCGCATGGAAATTGGCACTAATTGGTCTTCCTGTTGACAGGCTTAGCTGAGCAGCTCATGATTGACTAGGCAGTGAGAAGAGAAACTAAATTACCCCACCTCAGCTCAGTATGTTGGCTGGAGCTATCAATTCTCTCCTCTTTCAGCGCATCCAACATATAAAGCAACTGGGATGGACCAGGAGGCCCCAAAGGCCTACCATTTGCAGACTAAGAATACTTACCCTATGTCTGGCCCTGTTTTGTAAAGCAGAGTCTTGACACTCACAGGGCTTTAGGCCAGGATTCTGCAAACTTTTCTTGTAAAGGGTCAGCAAGGAAATGTTAGTTAGGCTTCGCAAAACATACAGTCTCTGTTGCAAACCCTCAACTCTGCTGACAAAAGCAGCCATAGAGAATACATACATGAATGAGCATGGTGGTGTTCCAATAAAACTTTATGGACACTGAAATTTGGATTTCATATGATTTGCACAAGTCAAGAAATACTATTCTTTTTTGGATTTTTTCCCCAATCATTTAAAAATATAAAGATCATTCTTACCTTGCAGGCTATACTAAAACAGGCAGTGGGCCAGATTTGGTCTGCCACCCACAGTTTGCCAATTTCTGCTCTAGACAAAGAATTGGAGATCTCCCTCACTTCCACTGCTTGCCCAACCACTAACTAGCAATGGGACCCTGGGCACTTGCCTAACTTCTATGCTCCTCAGTTTTACCAAGTATGTTTTGACAGAATGGGAGGAATAGGAACAGATGAAACAAAAATTTTTTTTAGCTATAATAATAGATTTCCTGATTCTATTATAGGAACAGATGTCAGCCCAAGCCATGTTATGTATGGGAAATAGAAATTGTACTTAAAGAAAATAAATAGTAAATAAATCTTAGTATTATCAATGTAGATCTTTGTCCTAATACAAGGAACAATGTCACAACTCCAACAGCCAGCAAAATTTGTAGCCTCCTAACTCTATTTGAAGATTCATACAATTTCTTTCTAGTTTTTCCAGTGCGGCTATTTTCCTTTCCTGGGGTTTGGTTTGTTTTTGGTGGATGGGGAGCAGATGAAGCCAGAGTTTATTGCAAAAAAGATCTTTTTCTCCTTCGATGGTGTTATTTTGAAATATTAACTTTTTTTGTCTTATTGGTAAGAATATATATATGTTTAGTATAATTTATAAGCACTCTGCTATCCAGATGTACCTTATTATGAGGTGATGACTGAAGATTAGTAATCATTTTTACAAAAGAGCAGAAAAGAAAATCACCAATTTATCCAACATACTGATACACATACACACACACACACACATATAAACAATGGAGATATTTTAAGAGCGTATTCACTTTTCGTAAATCATATTTTATATATTCCTTCATTTTTCCCTTTGTTCTTTATATCACATATCCAGTCAATGTTCAAATTTCTAATAAATTGTTTTACATTTGGTTTCTTCAAATTAGGATCCAAATGAGGTCCACACTTTCCATTGCATCGGCTGACACACCTCTGGGTCTCTTCTAAGCTCTCTCTTCCACTGCTTTGTTTTCCTTGTCATGAATTTGTTGTGAAGTCTGTGATGTTTTGAAAAACACTAGCTTGTAAGCTATCTGAATTAATGGAAAAGCTAAGCTTATCTTTATGTCTTCCTTTTTATTACTCAAAGTACCTAAAATTTAGCAGACTCCATAAGTATTTTTTATTGTATTGTAGATACTTCTGAAAAGTCTCATATTTTATTTGTATTATTTGTATAATGGTGAATGAACTACATATGTTTAGTCCTAAACCAGAGTTAGTTGGTACCAACTTGAACGTCTAGCCCTTCTCTGTCACACTTTTCTTCTTTACTATCTTGTTTAGGGAGCCATTTTCTTTCTTTTGAGCAGTGCTATGTGTATGTGTGTGTGTGTGGCGGGGGTGGGGGGAGGACATTTTAGAGCACAGGTATAGATTAATAAGAAGTAATCCTGGATTCCTGTTGTTAAGAAATTTAAACAGCTGGTTAAGGTAGATTATGAAAAGGGGGAAAGCACCAGTCAGTTTCCCAATTCATGAGAATTTCAGTGTGTGAGGGAGATGCCTTAGCATCTTTTCTTCCCCGCCTCCATAAGAGTGCAGAGGAAATCTGTAGCTAGAAGGCAGGGGGCCTGGCTGGAAACAGAGTTCCTTTGAGATCTGGGAACCCGGAGCGGGGCCAACTCATCTTTTATCTAATTTGCATGTAAATGGTGGGATATGAGGCCCAGCATTACACCTTCTGCCCTAATTAAACTGAAGAGAAGTGGTTTCTACTTTGAAATCCTAAAACTGGTTTGGGCATCTTGCCGCAGGTCTTCATATTTTGATTTTATTTATTTTTGGGGAGTGGGGATTGTGTGTCAGGAGAGAGTTAATCTGATTTTCCACGTTTCAAACAATAAGAATTTTGCTGATTTGCTCCAGGCACTTAGTTGCATGCCTTCTTGACAGGCTGGTGCTCCAGCTTTCTATTAGAAGTAATTTTTTTCTGGCTTTGAGATCTGCCCCCTGACCCTGAGTCTAATGGGGAAGTAGAGTAATGGAGTCTCTTCATTTTGGTTAGAAAGCTTATTGGCTTTGATGGTCCCAGTGCAAGACAGCCAGCTAGCTGCCTTATCTTCTTTTAAACCTAAAGTTATCGGGGGCCTTTTTTTATTGTATGATTTTTGGAAAGTATAGAAAAGCTCAAAGAAATAAAAGTTGCTTATAATCCCACCACCTAGAAATAATTTCTGTTAACATCATTATTCTAGTTCCCTACTCTCTAAACAAAAATGGGATTATAGGGTGTTTTAAATGTTTTATAGGTGTTTGTTCCTTTAATGAAGGGAGGAGCAGAGTGATAAGAAGTTTGTATTGGCTCCTGACAGACACTTCCTGGCCAAAATTTGGTCTGATTCCTCTGAGCTCTTTTCTCAGCCTTGGGCCCCATCCTGTCTTCTGCCTGCCCAGCCCAGTCTTAGCAAGAATCCATCTGTCAGTTTAGTGCAAATCTACCACCCTTGATATCTGATCTTGCTCAATATCTGGTTAAGTTCCTCATCTTCCATCTTGACTCGCCATTAGCAAGATTCCTTTTAGGTCAGTTTGGCAAGAATTCCTCTATACTTAATGTCTCCTATTAGCAATTTTCTATCCACTGACTCTTACTCTGCTCTTTGGCAAAAATCTTCAGCTTCTTTGCTGTCTTTGCTTTACAGCTATCTGCTGTCTAGACTTTGCAATAGTCTAAAATCTTCCTTACCATTTTAACGAATGACAGAATAATTTTTTCCTTAACACTTCTCACATCAGAATCATGTGCTTTCTGGTATTCTTAGCTTTTTAGTGTTCCAAACTAAGAACATTTTTTCTCCAATACTTCTTTGTTGGCCTCTTGCCATTGGAAAGGTAAAGAAGTGAATTGTTTACAGGGAAATCAGAATGAGCTTCGGGGATATCTAGCTCTCAGGCTCTGATCTTGTATCTCTTAGTATCTCATTGAACTTAATGACAATTTAAACTACATTAGGTTCCTATATTTGGGTGTGAAAATGGAGCTATAGAATCATGAAGCTGGAAGGGACTTTAAGAAATCCTTCAGACCGGCTAAGTATTTTTACTCCCTTTCACAGAGAAAGTTACTGTGGTTGAGTCTTATCTAAGTTAAACAGCTAGAATAAAGAAGATAATTTAAAAAAAGAAGAAGAAATGGCATTAAATGTTCTCTTGCCACCACCTCCTTTTCTTCGCCCTTTGAGTCAACACAGTTGCTTAGCAAAAAGTCATATTTTCCTTTGAGAAATAGAAACAGTCCCCAGGGCTTTTGCGGGGGCGGGGGGGGGGATAATGAGGGGAGGTTAGAGAAGAAAGGTGTTATAGAAGCAGAAATGGTCATAATAAAGAGAATCCAGATAGGAAATGTTTCCTAAATCAGCTTTAAGTGTCAAGGCTTGATTTTCTGATGCATTTTTGTGTGGAAAAAAATTGGAAATGGTTAATCCAAACATCATTCTTACTATAACATGTATGTTGTAAACAGCACCAGATACATCACTGAAATCCCGATGCCTGGATGCCCTGGACAGGATCCCTAGGTGTGCCTGTTCCTTGGGGCTCTGCCCTGGGCATCGACTGTTGGACAACCAGGCCTTCCTGTGATTCATCTTCAAACCAGAAATGTTTTTGTGTATAGTGACACCAGACTAGTGAGAAAACAGCAAGAGCATGGTTATTCTGGATTAAGCACTAGTTAAATTAGATTTGATATAGGTGGAATGAATCTATAACTCAAGACACTGGGCTACGCGCTGGGTCACAGAGATGAATCAGGCAGGTGCCTGGCCTTTAAGGAATCTCTGGTTGTTTAATGAGACAGGTAAATAAACATTATAGCCCTTAACACACCTGTGTTACAAAAGGGTTAACAATGTACTCTGAGAACAGATGAAATCTTCTTGGGTGTGTCACAGGTTTTAGGAGTTAGGCTTTTTGTAGAATACCACCTGGTAGAAAGGGGAAAGGCCTTCTAGGCAGAGGGAATAGTGTGTGAACAAAGATGTGAGAGCATCTGCTTGGGAGGCACACTTTTGGGTTGCTGGAGCACAAGATCCTTGGTTTGGCCTGGAGAAGGAGAGCAAGGATGAAAACAGAGATGGAGCTAGAAAGACAGGCTGAAATCAAGATGTGAAAAGCACTGAATGCTCTACTCAGGAGAGATACCAGGCAGACATGAGCATCAAATGATCCAGTTTACCTTCTACAGCAATTATAATGTCGCAAGTACAAATTAGTTCCTTTTCAGTTCCAGTTTTCTAAACCAAATAAAATCAAACTCCAAGTTTCATTTGCTAGAGTTGGCCAAATATTGAATCTTGGCCATGTTTTGGGGAGTCTACTCCTCGAAGTTGTCATAAAACTTAGGTGTTTACATGGTATGCAGAAAATGGAGAAAGGGGCCTGGTCTTTTTCTGGGGTGCTCATTATAGTTACTTTGGCTTCTGCGGCTAAGGTCTGCTCCTCCACCTCCACTGACTACCAAGCTCTGAAGCTCTGCACTGGCTCCGAGAGGCCCCTGTGATGGTCCTTACTGTATTGCCTCAGAGACCCTTTTGCTGTTGTTCTAAAGGCTGGAGTCTAGTCTCCACTAGTAATGCCAAGTATTCCTCCATACGGGCTACTCTTGGGAAAGTTACCTCCCAGTAGTGCTGCTCCCTCGATTCAATTAAAGGCACTAGCTTCCCATGCCAGCCTCTCTAGAACAAACTATCTTAATCTCCTTCAGTGGTCCTGAAGCCCAAAGCCCTTTATACATCCTGTCCCCTGTCCGATGAAAAGCCACTGTGCTTTTGAAGTCAACAGCCAATTGGACGAGCTAAATAAATCTTCACAAAAATGTGATAATGGAAGAGGCAGTGTATGTACTCTTAACTATGACTTTGGATGCATAGTCTTTCCTAAAGCGAGAGTCTCTGGGCAGGAATTTCAGGCCTGATAAGGTGAGCAAGAGAAGAATCATCTGGAAATAGGAGAGGAGAAAAGTGAAGTAAATTGTTAGTAATTATTTACTTTGGAGGGAATAAATTGGACCGTTGTTAAAATTTCTATTTGTCAAGATGACTAGAGATAACCTCTTAATGTCCAGATATATATTTCTGAAAGTATTTTTTGAACAAGTATTTGAACATGGTAATTAATATACAGTGAAAAATAAGTTTTCCCTTTACCCTGTCCCCCATTCCTCTCTGTACCTTTCTGGAGATTTCCCAGCTACATATGAATATATGTGCCCATTTTAAAAAAAACAAACACACACACAAGTAGTTGGTCTAGCATACTAGACCTATTATTCTATTTACTTTTCTTTTTGACTTAAAAGTATATCTGGGATATTGTATCAGTACATAAAATTCTGTCAATCTTTTTAAATGACTGCATAGCATACTGTTTGGATTGTATACAGTGTGAGAATTACTTTGTCCTTTCTCAGACCCTGAATATACTGAAATGTAAAATTAAAAAACAAAAATCTCTCTATTCTGAACTTTTCAGTTTAGCTTTTAGTTTGACTACTCTATGCCTCTTTGAGAATGGTACCAAATCTGTCTTTTAAAATATTTCTGTCTGGTCTACAGAGACCACAAAGATGGAAGGCCTTTGAGTAGTTCTATTTCTCTAGTTTTGCCATGTAATAAAGGCCATTCAGGTTGGAGGCCCACGGTTTTAACTTTTAAGACATGTTCCATTTTGTAGGAATTTGAGAATATTGCGGGGGAGGGGGAGGTAGCTGATCCTTTGGGAAATGGTTGGATACATATTTGGCTATCCAGTTTAAAATTTTCTCTTTACATTCTTTCCACTTTCTTTGTTAATTGGACTAGCTCAAGCAAAATAAGGGAAATTTTGCACATATGAATGAAAGTTTGCAGTTTAAGGTAGTTTTGTTTCATAATTTCAGGCCATGAAACTTCATAGCTGGATCTACCTTGCATCATTCTTGCAGCTACATGCCTTGATATTAAGGGCCTAATTGTCTTTGTGTATTTCCAGCTCAAATTCTTAGGAGAGGGAATCAATCTCAGTACAAATTTTCACACTTAGCCACAGGTCCAATAAGTCAGAGCGATGGTCTCCAGGCCTCCCCTCTGGTCAGGTGTGTGGGCAAGCCAACACTAGGGTCCCTGCCTTACCACCTATTAGCTTTGCCCTCTTGAACAAGGTGCTTCAACTCTCTAAGTTTTTGTTTTTCTTGTGGAAGATGGGGCTTAACAATATTACTCCTTTTAGAGGGTTAATTCTGAGGATAAAAGTAGATCACATTGTAAAGCCCTTAGTACATAGTTCTAGGTACAGAGTGAGCTGAGAGTAAATAGGAATCATCATCGTCCTTATTTTTATGGAAAAGACACAGTACTGGATGCTAGATCTATAGAGATCATAGTTCTCCAGGATGGAGAACACAGCAAAGGCACTCTTGATCCCATAGGGTGGAGCGACATGATAGAGAGCACTCAGAGGAAGAGCTTTGCCCACCCTGGAGATATACAGACATAAGAGTTTAATTTGTTTGGGCTTTCTGTTGTATTTATCCATCCATCCACTTCAGAGTCATAATTCAGATGTGAGAGTGTTGTCTTGTACACTTATTTTAACTGAAAATTGTGTCAGATATGTCATAGGGAACCCTGACTTGGTGGTTGTCTGTCTCCATTTCTTACTATCTCTGTGAGTGGAAAACACTTCATCCAACCTAGCTACACAGTTTCCTCATCCGTAAAAAAATATAAATGCTGATAGTCATTCATAGAAGTGTGAAATTAATGCCCCAGTATAGCTTTCAATAAATGTTAGCTATTATTATTTAATAACATCATCTATCTTTTATTGTGACAATGCCTTACTAGGGGTAGTGTATAGATTATCTCAGATTCTTGTCGTCATTATTAATGATGGATGAGGTGAGGGAGTGAGAATTCTGGAATGACTCCCAGGTCTTGCCAAACACCTCTGTTCCCTTTTACCGTGCCGATTTCTAGCAATGCCCTTTCCCTCCTTTTTCCCCGTTCCTTCCTCGAGGAGCCCTCAACCAGTGTCCCAACCAGCGTTGCAGTCTCTATGTCCCTCAGCATCTGAATGGTCTGTCCCTCAGTGCTCTGAGACATTGGCTACAGTGCTGTGGTAAATCACAAGCGCCTCTCCCTTCACTCCTGGGGCAAGTTGATGCCCCAGTCTTTTCAGATTCCCAGATCCAACGCAGGGCTGAAGCCCACAGATTTCATCAGGGCACCCTCCCAGTCGGTGGCATCTCTGGAATACTTTACTTCTCTTATTACTTAAGTGTTCCAGGAGCGGGAACAGATATTAGAATATCAGAAACCCACTGATGAAAAGACCCTTAGAACACAGTCCCAACTCATTTTACAGACAGTAAACTGAGGCTCAGAGAGAGAGAGAGTAAGTAAATTGGAGAAATAGGTTAGCGGTTAACTGAGACTCGAATTTGGGTCTCTGATTCTCGGCCCGAACGATGTCCACGATACCCCCAGGCTGTCCCTTGTGGCCTCTCTCACTGGGAGCTACCACAAAGCCAATGCGACGGCGGTCACACTGGCCCTCTCGGTTTTGGGGACCACTGGCCGTGCCGCTGGCACCGCGGTCAGAGGCGGCTTGGCTCTCCGGGGACCGCGGGGCTCGCCTAGGACTTGGAAAAGCCCAGTGCGGGCCCATCCGGGCAAGGGGAGCTCCGGGCTGGCGGGAGCTGAGAAGTGAAGTGAGACGCCCGGAGCGAGGCAGGGAGAGCGGAGCCCTGGCTGGGTGTGGAGGCTGATCAGGTAACTCGGCACTGGGAAACCCCTGTTGGGCGTCGCGCGGGTGAGGGCAGCGGCCAGCCCGGAGCCGCGCGTCCCGCCCCACCCCTGCCCTGCGGAGCACAGCTGACCCCGCCCCCGGAGCCCCGTTCCCCCGGCAGCGGGCGCAGCGCGCAGTAAGCCGATCCCTCCCGTCCGGCGAGAGGTGCCCCAGCCGCCAGTGCTGAGCGGCCCCCGCGCCCGCCGATGTGCTAGACTGCGGGTCCCCGCCGCCCGCGCAACATGGCCCGACCGGTGCAGCTGGCGCCGGGCTCGCTGGCGCTGGTGTTATGCAGGCTGGAGGCGCCGAGCGACGCGGAGGAGCCCGGCGGGCGCGCGGTGTTCCGCGCCTTCCGCCGCGCCAACGCGCGCTGCTTCTGGAACTCGCGGCTGGCGCGCGCCGCCTCGCGGCTGGCCTTCCAGGGCTGGCTGAGGTGCGGGGTGCTGCTGGTGCACGCGCCTCCCGCCAGCCTGCAGGTGCTGCGCGACGCCTGGTGCCGCCGGGCGCTGCGTCCGCCCCGCGGCTTCCGCATCAGGGCAGTAGGTGAGTGCGGGGTTGGGAGGACAGGCCGGGTGACTGGAGAGGGCCGTCCACCCGACGTTCCCTTCTGCTGGGACACAGCTGCTTTGGCCCCCAAGGTACGCTTCACCGCTGCCCTGGGCCAACTCTAGGATAGCTCCATTCCTCAACTCTTTCAGCTAGTGGAGCGCACAGGTTCCTGGCAGAAGGAACTTTCTACTTAGAAAAGTGCTTTGGGGAGAAAGGCTTTGTGCCCCGGGAACCAGAGCTGCGGTCAGGAGACAGGGGCCTCTGTCTCTGTACTACAGGAGCGCGCTTAGGAGGGGTGCACCAGGGCTTGGCCAGAATCTACCGATTCTGAACTCGCTGCCCCCACCCCCCTTTTTTAATTGGAGCAGACAAAAGTCTAGTTTTCATGTCCTACTGTACTGAATGGAGTGGTGGTCTTGGATCAGGACCTAGTGGATGGTTTGGAGTCGTTAACTGCTGGGAAAAAGAAATGACAAATGGCACTCTGGACATAACGCATCCCATTAGCTAAAGAGAGAATTCCTCCTTCCCAGTCTTTTCAGAGAGCCCATTTGTTTGAAGACAGACAGCAGCTTTTTGCCTGCGTAAAATAGCTTCATTTGAGAAACTAAACCGCAGCCCACATTGAGTGAGTGGTCTCTGGCACCGGCAACTAAATTCAGGGAGGCTGTCAGCTCCCTGTAACAGCCTGATTCTGTCTGTCTGCATTTATGTGGGGTTATGATGACGATTTGATGGTGTGCTGTTGACCAGTCCCCAGTTGTTCCAGCCCTGCATTTTGACTTCGAGGAACCCCTCTCTGTCTCGGTCCATAAATCCTGCTCCTGCTCCCTCTCCCCTCTCTCCTCCCCGTCTCCTCCTCTTCTTCCTCCTCACAGCAAAAAAACAAAAACAAAAAAAAAACAAAAAAAAACCACACACACACAAAAAAACCCCAAACGTTTTAGTCCTCAGGAAAGAAACAGTAGCAAGAGGCACTCGATATTTTGTATCATCTTCTCAGAGATGTCCCTACATCCTAGGCTAGTGTGGTTTTAAACCTTGCCTTTTCACCTCCATGCATTCCCATTCTGTTTGTATCCCCCCCTCCCCAACTTTTCTTCCTTTAAGAGCAAAAAAGAGCTTATTCGCAAAGCCACATAAACAGGTTGCATCTCCTTTTACATGCAGAAGTGAGTGAAGAAAATAGGTTTTTGCCTCTGGAAGCCAAAATTCTCACAGGGGGAAAGGGTCTTTCAGACAGGCTGGATGAAAAACTCTTTTCAGTTCTGTGACCTGGGTTTTTCTGGTTTGAATTAGTGGTTGCATTCTCTGGTTCCCCCACCCTCTTTCAAAGGGTGAACGTGGAGTATATTGCAGAAAGTGGGTGGGTGGAGTTGGGGGTCTAGACCTGACGGTGAAATAGAGAGGGCTTGTGCCAAGTCAGAGGCAGCCATGATGCCACTACCTGGGGTCCCGCAAGCAGTGGTGAATGCTGGTTCCTGGGTTGGTCTTGTTTGCTGCCATCTGAAAGATGCAGTGGGTAAAGTGAACACGTCCCCAGGTGCTCTAATTCTCCACCCTCATTGCACAACTTGGGATGCAATGGACATTACGCGGTGTGTGCAGTACTATGCTGGGTCATCACCCCTGACTTGGGTCTCTTGGCAGGAATGATTTTGAGGTTTTTAATAGAGTTTTTGTTTTGTTTTGTTTTAACAACTACAGCACCTGGTATTCCAAGTGATCTCCCATCCAAGTACTAACCAGGCCTGACCTGAGATCAGACTAGATCGGGCATGTTCAGGGTGGCATGGCCGTAGATTTAATAGACTCTTGATAAGAATTTGTACATTTAGCTGGAATTTGTACAAAACCACTTATTAGGATATTGTGAGGAGCAAGTGGGGAAAGATCTTATTCGACGCAATGGATGCACACGAGGATGGGAGCTGTTTTGAATAGAATGGCTAACTACTAGTTTAACTTGGGGTCCTTGAATCAGGTCAGAGGAGAGGAAGCATGAAGACAGCTCTTGGGCCATCTCAGAGTCCCAGAAGGTGGTGAAAGCAGTAGGAGCTGCTTTCCCTCAAAGGAATTGGCAGTTTAGTCTCCTTGCTTTCCGGAATCTGGCAGCATTGGTTTCCAGAAGCTAAAATGGGCTTCCAGGGAAGCAAGGGAAGAACAGCTGCGCACTATTGCAGGTGCTGCTCCATCTCCATTCTTACTGTTACTTTGTGGAAATGGGCAAAATGCTACAAAAAGATACAAATCATCAATTTGGTCAAACCAATTTGGTCACTTTGTTGTTTTTTTGGTTGTTTTTAAAGGTTCATTTCTACATAAAAGTATTTGGGCAGAGGGATTATTGCCAGCCAGCTCAGAAAAAATGCTGAGAGGGATGGCCATGAGCTTTATAAACCCACTGTGCTCCCATGGGCTCTTGTCCTGGGCTTCTGGACCTGGGGCTCATGGGACCTCCTAAGTTATGATGATGGAGTGCCCTTGCCAAGCCAGCAGAAGTGACCTGAGCCCCAGATGCAGATCTGAATTTAAGGCTGGCAGACAGGAGTGTTTTCTTCATGCTCTGTGCCTTTTCTTTCCCTCTTTACTTTTTCTACCTCAGCTTCCCCTTGTTGAGAAAAATAGTTACTAGAGCATTTCCCTGAAGAGGGACATAGGATCTTTGGCATGATAACCAGGAGCTAACTCTTCTTTTGTGCTTCAGTCCTCAAGTGTTTTCTTTTTAAATTAGCAAATGACATTAACAGATGAAAGGGGTGAGCTCTGGAAGCTAGAGGGAGACATCTGTTTCCCTAGCTGAGCCACTGCAGGTGGTAGAGGAGGGAGAACACCTGTATTTATTTGGGTGAATCAGTTGTTACTCTGGAACCACCCTTGCTGGGGAGGTTAAAAATTAATGATGGCTTCCTGGGGTAAGGGAGGGAAGGCCACTTGGCCAAACAACTTTGTTCCCTTCTCCTGAAATTAATAGCTGAAGTATCCCTACTCTTTCACCCCCAGTATAGCCTACCATCTTTTCTCATTAAATAAGAATGCCTGTGGTTTTTAAAAAAATATCTGCTTCATTAATTCAGTTATGTGCCAGGTAATGTTCTAGGTGTTTCTGTGTTTTAATGCATCTTTCATTCCTAGTTGCATTATCTCAAGGAGAAAATGGAATCAACTTGTTTCCTCCATATCAAGTTAAGAGGGAATAGCTGGGTGGGAGGCTATGTTCTGGAAGCTGGCTGGTTCACAGTCTTCTCCATCCCATGGTGACAGGTGTGGGCTCTGCAGGTTCTGCCTCTGATTTAGTTGGGCAAGAGTTCCCTGGTGTGTGCTTTGTGGGGTGGGTACTAGATTGGGCAAGTCAGGGTGGTGAAGGGGAGGTAATGTGAGAATCTTCTCACATCTCATGTCCCACCTGTCTGCTCCCTGAAACATCTGAGTACAGAGAGATATCATGGTAAAATTTCAAATGCCCTAGCAGAGTAGAGGCTAGTCACTAATTTATGCTACACATAAATGCTTTCAGAATCTAGGGTACCAGTGCCTGGTGGTACAAGAGTTAGGCAAACATCTGAAATGTTCTGACTTATCCTGTGATTTAGGCAATGTCATAGAGGAGTACGTAGAGATGGTGAAGACAGGGAGTGGCCCAAATCCTCTTCTGCCTTGTTTTTGAGTTCCTGCTTTGAATGATGGTGGGGCATCTTGTAGGTTTTGGTAGCCAATGGATTTTTTTGTTGTTGTCGACAATGGAATTTTTAAGGTGACATTTACATTAAGTGAAATTCAGAAATCATAAGTGTAGCATTTGAAACATTTTTCAAATACATAAATGAGTGTAACCCAAATCCCTAACAGGATTTAGAACATTACCATTACCCCCAGAAAGTTTCCTCTTGCCCCTTCCCAGTGACCTCTTCTCCTACCCTCAGCTCTCCCCCATCCCAACCACTCTAATCTTTTTAACCATAAATTAATTTTGCCTGTTCAAGAACTTAATGTAAATAGAATCATTAGTAAGTACTCTTTTGTGTGAGGATTTTTTAACTCAGCTTAATATTCCTAAGTTCATCTCTCTTATATTCTTTTTATTGCTGGGTAGAATTCCATTTTATGAATATGCTACAGTTTATCTATTTTCCCTTGTTTCCAATTCATGGCTATTGTGAATAAAGCTTCTGTGAATATGTACAAGTTTTTTTTTTTAATTCTATTTCTCTTGGATCCCTACGTAGGAGAGAAATTGCTGACTCACTGACTTGCTTTTGTTTAATTTTATGGAACCTTTTTCCAAAGTTGTACCATTTTTCACTCCTACCAGCAAAGTAGTCAGTTCTGTTTGCTACACATCTTTGCCAACATTCAGTGTTATCTTACTAATTTTAGCTATTCTGGTGGTATCTAGTGGTATCTTATAGTTTTATTTGTATTCCCCTAATGACTGATGTGTTTATCAATTTGCATTGTGAAGTATGTCCAAATCTTTGACTTTTTAAAAATTGTATTGTCTCTATTATTTTTTATTGTTGAATTTTTTTTTAATACATTCTAAATATCAGTCCTTTGTTGAAGATATGCTTTGTGACTTCGGTCTAGCCTGTGGCTTGCCTATTTTGTTTTTCAGTGGTATCTTTTGGAGAGAAGTTTTAAATATTGATCAAGTCTAATTTATCGATTTTTCTACTTTATGGTTTGTACGTCTGCTTTTTCTATAAAGAAATTTTGCCTAGCCCAGTATTTTCTCCTGTGTTTTATTCTGGAAGTTTTATGGTTATACATTTAGGTCTATGATCCATTTTGAGTTAATTTTTGTGAATGATATGAGGTATAGGTTAAGGATTTTGTTTTTGTTTTTGTTTTGCATATGGGTGTCCAATTGATCAAGGACAAGTTGTTGAGAAGACTAGCCTTTCTCATTGAATTGCCTTTGCAACTTCGTTGAAAATCAATCGACTATTTGTAAGGATTTATTTCCATTGATGTTGAGTCTATCCTTTTATCAGTTTCATACTATCTTATTGTACTTCATAGTAAGATTTGAAATTAGATATTGTGAGTCTTCCAACTTCGATTCTTCCTTAAAATTGTTTTGGTTACTCTAGGTTCTTTGTTTTTCCACATACATTTTAGAATCAGCTTGTCACTTTCTTAAAAAAAAAAAAATCCACCTGGGATTTTGCTTGGGATTGTGTTGAAATAATACACCAGTTTGAAGTTAGATGAGAAACACATCTTGGTTTGCTGGAGACTGACTTGGTTTTAGAAATGATAGTCTTGCCATCTTGGAGCCCCCTTAGTTCCAGGTAAGCTGGGGCAATTGATCACCCTAATTAAGGGACAACTGACATCTTAATAATCCATGAATATGGTATATCTCTCTGTTATTTTGAGCATTCTTAATGTACTTTTAAGTGTACAGATCTTGAATATCTTTTGTTAAACTTATGTTTCTAAGAACGTTGTTTTTGGATGCTATTATAAATGAAATTATATTAAAATAAACTGTACTTTGGAATAAATGAGGTTTATAGAAAAGTTACAGATATATTTATATATGAGTTCTGTATTCATCACCCAGTTTCCCATGTTTTTTACCTTTTTAAAAAGTGAGATATAACACCCAAAGGGTGGTCTCCACAGGCATGAAAGCCCACTGGGCTGAATCCTACTCTGTGAGGTCAGTCCCTGCACAGTAGCTCATATGGTCATGGCCAATCCTCACAACCTGAGTCAGCCTGAGGGTCAGTCCAACCCACTGATATGCCAACAGCAATCAAGGAGGGCACATACAAGGGCACTCCTGGAAAGAGTTCCAAACAAGATGAACCAAAAGAGGCCCCCACCAAGACACATTATAATTAAAATGCCAAAGGTTAAAGACAGAGAATCTCAAAAGCAGGAAGATAAAAGCAGTTAGTTACCTATAAGAAAGCTCCCTTAAGACTGTCAGCTGATTTCTCAACAGAAATTTGTAGGTGGAAAAGGACTGGCACAAAATATTCAGTGATGAAAAGCAAGGACCTACAACTAAGACTTCTCTACCTAAGCTATCATTTAGAATTGAAGAACAAATAAAGAGCTTCTCAGATAAGAAAAAGCTAAAGGAGTTCATCACCACCATACCAGTAGTACAAGAAATGTTAAAGGGACTTCTTTAAGATGGGTGTGTGTGGGGGGGGTGAGGCGCGAGAAGATCATAAATATGAATAATAACTATGTACCTATCAATAATCCCTTTAGATGAAAATGGGCTAAATGCTTTAGTCAAAAGACATAGGGTAGGTGGCTTAATAGATAAAAATTGAGATGTAATTCACATAACATAAAATTAACCATTTTTAAATGCACAATTCAGTGGGTTTTAGGATATTCACAATGTTGTCCAATCATCGCCATTATCTTGTCCATTCCAGAAAATTTTCATAACCCCCAAAAGAAACTCTGTACCCAGTAGCAATCTCTTCCTATTCTCCTCAACACAGTCCCTGCCAACCACTAATCTACCTCTGTCTCTATGAATTTGCCTATTTTAAATGTTTCATATACATGGAATATACATATACATGTAGTCTTTTGTGCCTGGTATTGTTCACTTAGCGTAATGTTTTCAAGGTTCATCCGTGTTGTATCATGTATTAGTACTTTATTCATTTTTATGGTGAATAATTATTGTGTGGATATATACCTTTTGCTTATCCATTTATCAGTGGATGATTTTGGGGGTTGTTTTTACTTTGGGGGCACTATGAGTAATGCTACTGTGAACATCCCTGGGCAAATCTGTATATGGACATATATTTTTATTTTTGGGTAGATCCTGTTTGGTTATTTTTAAATAATTTATTTCGCTGGTAAGATTTCCAATTTGTTTATTCATTACAAGCATATTTTCTTATTTTATCTTTCAGCATGGTTATACTAGCTTCTTTAAAATCCTTATAATTCTAACATCTCAGTCATCTCATTGGATGCCTTTTCTTTTTAATGGGTCACATTTTCCTGTTTCTATATTGGCTAGTGCTATGGATTGTATCTGTGACATTGAGTGATACATTGTAGAGACTCTGGATTGTTGTGTTCTTTGGTAGATGTTGATTTTTTTTATTAGGTAATTAATTTGGCTAGACTCAAAACTCTGAACTCTATCTCCCCTGCAGTATGGCAGCTAAAAATCTCTGAAGGCGAACTGCTTGTGCCCTGTGCATGTATAGTTCATAGTTCAGCTACAGTGTCAGTATGAGTTTATATGCAAAATTTGGGATTCCACCTCTGTGACTCAGTCCTTTCCATCATCACTTTCCTGCTATTATAGCTACCCCAAACTGCGTCCTTAGATTCTTTAAGTCAATAAGACTGTGGGTTTCTACCAAAGTTTTAGCTTCCTGGCCTGGCTTTTAGTGGGGCCTGCCTTTAGGTGAAGAGATGTAAAAAATGAGAAAGTTATCCACTGCCATTTCCTTTAAAGAGGACCTCCCCTCCATTTTCTACCTGGTTTTGGTTGCTTTTCAGTACCTTCAGGTATAAAGGTTTTTATATTTTGTCCAAAGTTGTACTTGTTATTTTCAAGAGGTTTGGTCTAATAGGATCTCATTTACCATTACTGGAAGCAAAACCCCAATGAATGTTTTTAATTCCTATCTTTTCTCCTCTTCTAAAATGTCATTCTGTTATAGCATAGGAAATATAGCCAATTATATTGTAATATAACTATAGTTCTGTGAGTACTAGACTAATTGTGGGGATCACTTCGCAAATTATATAAATGTCTAACCACTATGCTGTACACCTGAAACTAATATAAAATAATATTAAATGTCAAAAAAAAATAATAAAAATGAAAAAAAAAATGTCATTTTGTTGATGAGAGATGTGTAGCCCAAAGAGAAACTAATGGTCATGACGAGATCATTTAGATAGCCACCAAAAACAAATGCTTTTGTTCCACCTCTTCCTTCTAGACAGATCTCGGTATCTCCCCCATCATTTCTAGCTTGATTATCCTTTTTGTTCTATTAGGTGATAAGATGGAATAATTCTGTCCACTTTGCAGACAGGAAACAAAATGAAGGCTGTGATGTGGCTGGTGTTGTTTGGGTTTCTTGCTTTTTTCTCTGTTTACCACCAGTCTTCCCAGGGTTCTTGTAAGGGCTCTGGTATTTTTCACCAGCCAGTACCCCGACACTCACACTCCCCAAGAGGCTATCAGATTCCCACATGCCTTTGGTCTACTCCAAGGCCCAGAAAATGGCAGAAACAGCTGCTCTGAACGTGCCCTCTTTCTTTCTCACCCAGGATCTTTCCAACCATGTTTTTCTGGCTTTGTTCTGTCAGATGTTGCCTTTTACCTTATTCTGTGCATGGGCAGCTGAAGGGTTCTGTCTGAAAGAGCCAAAGGGCTCACAACAGGTGTCTTCAAGACATGTTGTTTATTAAATGGATGATCTGTACATAGCATCTGGGTAGTTAATGAGTGTCCCTGGCTCCATGTTTTGATTTAGCAGCTGGTGGATAAGAGATGACACCTCTAGTTGCCGCCATGTAATATTGAGGTCCAGTGGGATGAAAAGAGCCATTAACATGGAAATCAGTTTGGATTCCTTTGCCCTCACCTTCATGCCCTAGGCAGTAGGTAACCAAATTCCATGAGGCTTAATTCCTCAGTGTTTCTCAAACTCATCCTTTTTTCTCTGTTTCCACTGATAGGCCTTTGTTCACCCAAGGTCTCACCATTTCCTACCTGAATTATGGCTCCAGCGTCCTCCCTTTTTGCAGTGCCACCTTCTGTGTGGCCTTGTGCACTCTAATTCATTCTCCATCCTCCAGGTAGACTGACTCAGAACATCTAAAATGCAGATTGAATTCTGCTCCTTATCTACTCAGATCTCTTCTGCTGCTCCCCTTAGTTTTTAATGTACACTGCAAGGCTCTCTAACCCAATTCCAGCCTAAGCCTCCTTTTTCTCCTCACTTTCTGAAAGGTGCCTGCCTTCCTGTATCATCAGGGTTCAATCAGAGAAATAGAACCAGTATGAAATAGATGACAAGGAATTGGCTCTGTGTGATTGTGGGGGCCAGCAAGCGAATCTGAACTCTCTAGGTCTTTCCATCACGAAGGGCAGGCTGGAAACCTTGGACACAAGCCAAAGCTGCTATGTATAAGTGGAATTTCTTCAGTTCTGCTCCTAAGGCCTTTCAATTTATTGAAACCTAGATTATGTAAAATAATCTCCCTTACTCCCCCCCCCAAAAAAAAATTTGTATAAGAGTTTATTTGAGCCAAACTGATGACATGCTGGCAGGCAAGACCTCAAATGATCCCCATAATCTTCCTTACTTAAAGTCAACTGATTATAGACTTTAATCACATCTGTAACATAGCTTTGTAACAATGCCTGGATTAGTGTTTGATTGAAAAGCAGGCTGTAGCTTATCCAAGTTGACATGTAAGATTCACCATCACACTTCCCTTCAGCCAAACTTGGATGCTATCTCTGAACAAGCTGGGCTCTCGCATAGGCTGTTTTTGTATGCTGTTCCCTCTCCTGCGTGCCCGAGTTGGGTGTTCTTTGGTTTCCCCCCATGCCTGCCATTAGTAGAGTCTCCCATCACTTGTGTTTAGAGATTCCCAGCTGGTGTTGGGAGCATGTTGCCCTTCATGGAAAAGCAAGTTTGTTGGTCAATCCCAGGCTATTCGTTTGTTTGTTTTTAAACATGGTCATCTTTCTTTTCTCAATGTACCATGCACTGAACCTTTTAAGTATTTTTGTGAATCTCATGTGTATTACTGCTGAACAATACCTGTGTAAAATTATTTTCAATTGCAGACAGCAAAACCAAGACTTGAAGAGTCACTAAAAGCTGTAATTTAAAGTTTCCAGATCATGGAGAAGCTCTCTGGTTAGTGGAGAAAACTCATTCAGATTCTTTTCCTGCCACTTACAAGCTATGTGACCTCGAGATAGTTACTTAACTCCTCTCAGCTCAATTGTCTTTATGGTACAAATGAGAATATAATAACTCCTTGCAGGTAGTTTTGAAGATAAGGGACCCAAGAACACTCAGCCTATGTCTTGTCCAGAGTCAAAGTCAGGGAAATAACAAATATGCGGCATCTCTAGCATGGAGGGAGTAGAAAACGTACCTCTGGATTTTGTTCTCTAGCTAGTCCATCTCCTCTGGGGCCTGTGTTTATTATTGGTAGCTTGGCACATATTTACGTTCAAGATCTCAGTCTGTCCTTTTGTCCTGTCCTTCCTGTTGTATCCCAGACTCTTAGGTGCTGGTCAAGTCTATAGTTGGTTGTTATCCAGTGCCTGAACTCAGATCCCGGAGGGTTCCTGGTGCCGTGGAAAGAGCCCTGAACTGGGATTGCAGTGCCTGAGCGTGGAACTAACCCTGTTGCTAAGTTGCTGGGAGTCTTCAAGTCAGTTAGCTCACTTCTCTGGACCCCTGGGTCTTCAGCTATGAGCAATTGACTGGCCGAAACTTCCCAACTTCTGGCTTGGCACTAGTCTGTGGCTAGATCAGTCCCTCATTCACCTCTGTCAAGAGGCCTAGGGAAGAACAGACAAAAGCTCACATTGAAGTTGCTTAAGATATTTTCCACAAACAGGAGAGTTGTACCTTCCTTTTAGTCTTGCCCAGATATCCTGATTCTCTGATACTCTTCCCCCTTTGAGAAGCATCCGAAGTATCAGAGCTGTTGATGCAACCATAGCATGCTGGGCCTCCCTTGCTCACATAATCATTTGCTCGGTATGCATTTACTGTGTGCCTGGTCCTGCAGTGGTCAATACGGAGGGCCAAAAGGCTCATGCCCTGACCTCAAGGAGCTTATAGTCTAGGGAGTCAGATGGACAAATAAATGATACAGAGTCATAGGGAGCAATAGAAGCACAGCTAACCAAGAATCCTGTGCGTGCGTGCGTGTGCGTGCGCACGCTCGCGTGCATGTGTTTGCAGGAAGGACTTCTTGAAGGAAGCGATACTTAAACTAAGATGGGAAGAATAAGTAGATGTTAGCTTGATGAGAAGTACATTTTAAGCAGAGGGGGACGATATGTGACACAAGACATGGCAGGACATGGCCCACATAGGGAACCATAAGCGGCTGAGAATGGAGTGGGAGGTAGGCAATGGCAGGAAGGGCCTGGAGCAGGACTGGCCTGGGACTGGCCTTGACTGCTATACTGAGGTTGGATTTGAGCCTAGGCCGATTAAAGAGTTTTAAGCAGTAGAGTACACATGTATATGTGATTACATGTATAATCCTGTTTAACATGATACATGGTAAATATTTCCCAGACTTATTGGTGCATTTTCTTCCGCTGAATTGTCGCCTCAGTGATGGTGCCTTTCAGGGGTTATATAACCCCTGTGGACCTACTGCAGTTATGCCGTTGGTTTAGTGGTGGTCTGTCATCTGAGTAAGGCCATAGAAAGAGCCCAATGGCTTTACAGGACACCCAGGATCTAATCCTTTGTCACTAATCAGCCGTGAGTGACCAGCTTCTCATCTAATCCTCTTGGGGCCTTGGTTGCCTCGTCTGTTGGTGAGCATTCTGTCTGCTCTTTCTACTTCATAGAGTTGGCATCAGGCTCAGATAAGATACTATCTGTGAAAACACTTTGAAAAGTACAAAGTACAAGCACCAAGATGTCATTCCATTTACTTGTTATGTCTTCTTTATCTTTCATCAATGTTTTATAGTTTTCAGTGTACAAGTCTTTCAATCAGTTAAAATTTATACCAAAGGATTTTATTCTTTTTGATACTATTATAAATGGGATTTTTTTCTTAATTTCTATTTTAGATAGTTCTTCATTAGTGTATTAAAATGCAACTGATTTTTGCATGTTGATTTTGCATCCTGCAACTTTACTGAATTTGTTGATTAGTTAACAGGTTTTTTTGTTGTTGTTGTTTTTGTTTTTGTGGAGTCTTTAGGGTTTTCTACATACATAATCATATCATCTGTAAATAGATAATTTTACTTCTTCCTTTCCAATTTGGATGTCTTTTATTTCTTTTTCTTGCTAATTGCTCTGCCTAGGATTTCCAGGACTATGTCGAATAGAAGTGGTGAGGGTGGGCATCTTTGTTTTGTTCCTGATCTTAGAGGAAATGCTTTCAGTTTTTCCCCATTGATTATGTTAGCTGTAAGCTTTTCATATATGGCCCTTCTTATGTTAATTTAGTTAACATTAAAGTACTTTTATTTTGCGTTTATGGATCGGAAGACTTAGTATTTTTAAAATGTCCGTGCTATCCAAAGTGATCGATAGATTCAATGCAATCTCTATGAAAATCTCAGTGGCATTTTTTACAGAAACAGAAAAAACATCTCTAAAATTTGTATGAGATCACAGAGGACCCTGAATATCCAAAACAATCTTGAACAAGAAAACAAAGCTGGAGGCATCTCACTTCCTGATTTTAATATGTTACAAAGCTATGGTAATTAAAACAGTATGGTGCTGGCATACAGATTTATACAACAATGTAACAGAATAGAAAGCCCAGAAATAAACTCACACATATACAGTCAACTGATTTTTGTTAAAGGTGCCAAGAATACAAAGTGGGGAAAGGATAATTTCAACAAATAGTGCAAGGAAAACTGGATATTTACATGTGAAAGAATGAACTTAGACCTGTTCCCATGAAGTATCTTCCTGTGGAAGGAGTTTTATCGGCTCATAGAGCGGGCCCAGAGGCCTGCCCTACAGAGGGTCACTATTTCGGTGATGGTGGGATAGAGAGAGACAAAGTAAAAACTGCCAAAGTGCCCCTCCCCCAGGGAGGTAAGTTTGTTGGAGGATGGAGGGTGGTATTGGGCTATGGGGAACAGTATAGACAGAGTCTGGTCTGTTTGACGAGTATTAATCATGTGACCTGGGGCAGCGCCCTGATCCTGCAGCCCTCCCTTTCCAAATGACAGTTACCATGCTTGCCTGCTCCAACACATGGGGGTAGGGTGGTACATGCACATACAGTGGAGGTGTCAGGTAGGGGTAGAGTTTGACTTCCTTCGAGTTCACAAGTTTCATAGATTAGAGGACTTTCAGAGGCTGCCCAGAGGTTCAATTAAACTGTACTAAGAGGGAGATCAGACTTTAAGCTTTTACAATCCAGAGAACTCTTTAGATCAGCTACCTTTTTATGAATGAGGAAACGAAGTGCTTGCCCAAGAGCATTTGCAATATTAAGCTTATTATGTGATAATTGACTTTAAAAAATTTTATCTGTTGGGTAAAAAAAGGTGCAAAATGATCCCCTTCTTGTTGATGCAAGGCTCTGCACCATTTCTTTAGCAGTTAATTAAGGATTGGAAAGTCCCTTGTTTTTAAATCAAAACAGCTTTTGTCTCCCCAAGTCTGAAACCATCAGTTATAACTGTATTCACTTGATGGCAGGATCTGGCAACACAGATTTACCATTAGTCTTACATAGTGCAATTACTTATAAATTATATTTTTAAAATGAAATGTTTGGCTTTGTGTGTGTGTGTCGGGGGAAGTTAGTGAGGTATATTTTTCATGCAGAAAGTTTTATCTTTTTTAGATATGCAGTCGAAGTTTTGACAAACATAAATGGTTGTGTCCTCACTACCACAATTAAGATACAGAACATTTTTATCATCCCCCAAATTCCCTAGTGACCCTTTATAATCAATCCTGTCCTTCCACTCCTGGTCTTTGGCTACCACTGATCTGATTTCTGTCCCTATAATTTTGACTTTTCTGGAATGTCATAAATGAATCATACAGTATGTCACCTTTTGTGTCTGGTGTCTTTCACTTTGGATAATGCTTTTGAGCTTCATCAGTGTGTGTTATCAGTAATTCATCCCTTTTTGTTGCTGAGTGGCATCCCATCATGCAGATGTTCTACAGTGTGTTCATCCATTCACCCAGTTGATGAACATTTAGGTTACTTGCAGCTTTTAGTGATTATAAATAAAGCTGCAGTAAACATTTACTAACAGGTCTTAGCATGGGTATGTTTTTATTTCTCTCAGGTAAATACCTAGGTGTGAGATGAGAGAGCTGTTTTCCAAAGTGACTACCATTTTGCATTCCTACCAGCAATGTATGAGTATTCCATTTAAGCATTTGATATTATATTTTATTTTATCATTTTTGGCTATTCTAATATGTGGATAGATGTATTTCATTATGGTTTTAATCTGTATTTCCCTAATTCCTAGTGAGCTCAGTATCTTTTCATGTGCTTATCTACTATTCGTATCTTCTGTGATGAAGTGATGTTAAAATCTTTTGCCCATTTAAAAAAATTGATTTTTCTCTTTATTGAATTATAATTCTTCATATATTTTAGATACAAGTTCTTTATTAGATATGTGTTTTATAAATAGTTTCTCCCAGTCCATGGCTTGTCTATTATTTTTACCAGTGTCTTGCAAAGAAGTTTTTAATTTTAGTGAAGTATAATTAATCATTTTTCTTTATTGTTTGTGTTTGTTGTATTGTAAGAATTCTTTGCCTAATCAAGATCACAGAGATTTTTGTTCTTTCTTTTAAAAATTTTATACTTTTAGATTTATATTTAGATCTATGATGCACTTCATGTAAATTTTTATATGTGATGTAAGTTATGGGTAGAAACTCATATATATATATATTTTGCATATGTATGTCCAATTTTTCAAGAACCATTTGTTGAAAAGACTGTCCTTCATTAAATAACCCTGGTTCTTTGTCGAATATCAGTTGACCACATATCTTTTAGTCTATTTCTGGACTCTGTTCTGTTCCTTTGATCTATATACCTCTTTTTTTTTTAACCAATACTCCACTGTCTTGATTACTGTAGTTATATAGTAAATCTTAAAATCAGGTATTGTAAAACCTCTAACTTTGTTTCTTTTTGCTTTGGTGATTATAGGTCCTTTGCTTTTCCATATAAACTTTAGAATTAGTTTTTCAATTTCTACAAGAAAAAATTCCTGCTAGTGTTTTTTTAGGATTGTGTTAAATCCATAGCTCATTTTCAGGAGACTTCACATCTTGACAATATTTAGTCTTCTGATGTAGGTACACAATAGATCTATTAAATCTTCTTTGTTTCTGACTGTGTGTTACAAATGTAAATTTTGACCTTTGACTTCTGGAGTCTTTGAAAGCCTTCTGTGAAATCAAATGCCTTCCAGATACCAAGGAGTAAGCAATGCAGGTACATGAGGAAGCAGATAAAAGGGAGCCCCCCCAACCCCCCAAGAAGCATTTAAATTCTCAAGAGGCACAGGGACACAGAGGATCAAAAAGGAACAAAGCTGGCGAAGTAGGGAATTGGAGTTAGAAGTATTTTCAAGGCTTATCTTCTCCTGCCTGCACTCTGCCCAGAATTGCTGAAGGCCTTTTCTTTAGCTATTGATCAAGAACCATACTAAGCCAGGTGCCAGGCAGGGCAGTGACGGGTGCTAGGCCTTCTTGCCCCATGGGCATGAACCGAGAGGCATTTCCTGCACTGGAAAACACGTCATGTTTCTTCTTTTATCTCTGTCAGGGCAGAGGCAGGGCGTCTGCCTCTAGTCCTTCCTAATTGACCATATCTAAAAGGTGCTAATTCTGGCTAGATCTCAGCCAGGTCAGGCCAAACCCAGCTTCACTGGCTGCCTTCCACCTAATCCCAAGGGATCTGCAAGGCCTTTCACCCAGCCTTTGTTTGGACTGTTTAGGGGGCCTGGATGCCACTCGTCAGGGCTGATATTTAAGAAGGGGGAAGAGGGATTTCAGAGCCTAGTTAGTGCTCAGTAAATATCAATGGTCAAGGGATCCAACTGTGGGGCTAGACTGCCTGGCTTCAAATCCTGTTAAGGCTACTGACTGAGGCAGTGGCAATTTACTTAATTCTTCATGTCTCTGCTTCTCTATAAAACTTAGATAATAAAACTACATTGAGTTGTTGGTTAAATGGAATGATACAGGTAAAGCACTTAGAAGAGTGCCCAGCAACAGTGAACTCTCAACAAATGTTAGCAATTCATTATCTTTGTGGCCCTCGCAGGGTCCAGGCCAGGCACAGAACCCCAGTCTGACATCTCAGACTGCCAGTGAAAGAGGCCTCACTCTTTCACTCTAGAGTGTGTACCTAGGCCGTCTCGATTCCATGTGCTAAAATCACCATGGTGTTAGAAACAGCTTTCATCTTTATGAGGACTGTGCTAGTGTAGATCTATGAAGAGCTGTGGGAGCTCAATTAACTCTCCTCTCACTGGAAGGAAGAGCAACATAAGCTTCTCTTGCCTCACATAAAGCCGACCTTTAAGAATTTCTGGGCCCAACTGCAGGAGAGAATAAAATCCAAAAGTATCATTCGGGCTGCATTTTCCAAGTTTGCCTCCTGATACCTGGCTAACAAACTCCCCAATACTTTTAACAGATTTGCTACTGGTCCCCATGGATATTCAAATTCTGCTAACCAGCCCTTGGGCTCTCATCTGTCTCCCCCTAGTAAAAGATGTGACCAAAAGGATCCCATCATCCTTGCTGCCATACTCTTGGGCTTTTAACATTCATCTTTATTAATTTTACTCAAAATGCTCATGAGGTGTTCTATATCAGAGACAGATTAGTTATTATTTACACAATAATAAAAAAATTATGTAAATAATTATAACTGCATCAGCACCCCTTGCCCAGTGATTACTCTGGGGCGACGTGTTGAAAGCCGATGGAAAAATCTCCGTCATGGATGGTCAGACACTCCGTAGGTGAGGGTTGGAAAAAAATGAATTTTCTTCGCTTATACACAGGAGAAAGAATCAGTTGCTTCCTCTGTCTTAGAAGGAGGGAATACTACCTTTGTTGCTTGGAGATAGGATGGAAAGGATTCTGGGTTCTCCTTCTAACTTTTTAGAATATAAACACATCTCTGCAGGTGCCAGGGCAACCCTGGTGGTTCCAGATTTTATGAGTCTGTCTCTAAGGCCTTGGAGCCTCATTTTACCCTGAATGTTAACACACCTTCAGCTAGGTAAATCTATCTAGAGTTCTCTCACTGCTCTTAACCTAAAAATAAAAGGCCGAAGTGAAAGGCAACAGCATTTATTTGAGATTAAAAAAAGACTAGCCATTCGGGAAGCATTAATTCAGGCAGGAGCCTAAATTTTGTTCCAGTTAGGAGACAAAGGCAAAGGGTATTTATGAGAAAGGGAAGGGGAACAATTACATCAATAGAAAGAAGGCATTTCTATTGGTGTGTATAAACTAAATCGGTAACACTAGATCTAAATATTTTTAATTAGTTGGGTATTCATAATGCCTGATTTCCTGTTATTTTTGCAAACAGTTCTTTGGGACATAAGATTGCTTTAGGCCTAGAGTAAAGCTTATTTTGCCCTGTTTTAACATTCCAAAGGTTTGAGGCATAAGATGTGCAAGGCAGTTCCTCTGGAATGGCAGCTTTAATTCCATTTTAAAGTGGCTCCTTTTATTTTTACACTGTATAGCTATAAATTAATTTAGCTGAGGATCCCTAGATTTCAGCAACATTTAGCAGAAAGCCCCACTCCTTCATATAAAAGATGCTGCTTCTCTTGCTAACCGTGTGCTCCCTTTGGGCCATGTTGGGAGCAGGACAGATGCATGACTCTCATGACCTAGCCATCTATGTTGCTCCAGGCAATTCCACAAGAATTAGCCTTGCTTTCCTACATCTGAGTTGAGGGAGGCACCATGCATTGGGCTGCCAGGCTGAAGCCTGAGGTGGCAGTGGGAAGGGGAGGAGGTGGCTTGGGCAAGAGAGTTGATGAAGTGAGCAGGAGGTGAGAAAACCTTGAGTATGCTGATAGCCAGAGTACTGTCTGTGCAGCACTTGGGAAAAGGGCTATTTCATGAGAAAATAGAGAATGTCAGTCTTAGACTCCTAAAAAGGAAAAAGATGGGGCTAGAGAAGCAATAAACCACGAAGTAAGTATACTTAAAAAATATGTTGGATTCCCTTCTCTGGGATGAGATCCAAGAGAGTGAGGAAGAGAATATGTGTTTTGAGTGGGGATGGGGAGCCATGTCTGTGTGGAAGGCAAAGGGAGAGGTCAGATGACCTCTGCAGATGGATCCTAGTGGTTTCTGCCTGGACACACATATAATGTGCCCAAACCCACACCCTTCCTACCAGAATGTAATCTGAGAAAACATCTGGCTGCCTTGAGTCCAAGGTAATGGATGGCTTAGTGTGAAGTTGCGGTTGGCTCCTAGAAGCTGTGATCAGATGACCCGCACTTGTAGAGAGAGATCAGAGCCATTTATATTAAGCAAGCCCTGCAGCATCTCTTAAGATTTCTCAAAGATTTCTGGGGGTTGTGAACTTTACATTTCATTCCTAAGGCAATGACCTTGTGAAAATATGTTAAAGTCCTGCTGAGGTACAGTCACATCTGCCCAGATGTAATATGAAGCCTTCTGTGCTGAAGAAAAGGGAATTCACAATCTTAAAATCGAAAGGTTTATGTCATTAAAGTTTCTAACAGCCTAGAAGTACTTCTCAATAAAACTACATTTATGTGAATTGTATCCCCTGGAGTGGCTTTTATCTTTTAAAGTTAATATTTCAGGAGGCCAGTGAGTCTATAATCAACTCAAAAGCAGCTGGAGCATAGCAGACAGTCTGGGAGAAGTGAAAAGGACCATTGATGCAGAAACTCAATGATGCTTTCCAGATTGGGGCAGGAGCAGTTCAGGAGTCAGAGAGAGGGTGGTTGACTGGACTAAGCAGCCCTGCTGAGGGGGCACCTGTGGGCATGGATTCTGGGGGAAGATCCTGTGCATTATTCTGGGTCACTGACCCCCACCTTCTGTAGTATGTATGTGTGTATGTGTATAGTCTGGGGTAAAAGGGGTAAAAGGTAGCATTAAGTGTGTTGATCTCATGATCTAATAAAGTAGAGCCCTCTCCCAGCTCCTGTCACCACAAAACCCAGTCCTCATTGGAGGAGGAGGCTTCTCTTGGGCTCAGTCCACTACCACAGGGACCCAGCCACAGAGACCTGGAGCCTGGGTGGTTTACAGGCTCTTTCAGGACCAAAGGCCACTTTTTTCAACAAATAGCAGGGATCCCCTGCCCCTGAAATATAAGTGGAGTTATTCATTATTTGCCTCTTTAAATTCCGAGTTAATCTTACACTGATGTTAATGGTGATATTGACTTTTGGCTCCATTTCACAAGACTTCCTTTCAGGAGAGATTGAAAGGCATCCCGTTCTCAGGGCTGTAACTGCAGATACATTCTGAGAGTGAGCTGTACAGCTGTGACAGTTCTTATCTTCCCCTTTGTGATTTCTATACGCAATAAGGATATCTTTCCTCATCAAGAGGAGAGAGCTGGTTGTAAACTTTTTAGTGCAAATTTCCCCAAACAGTTAAAAATTAGCAATGCTAGTGCAAGCTTCTGCACCTCATTCTTTTCATGGCATGTCCCAGACTTGACATGATATGGGTAAAGTATCAGGAGCGCTGACATCTTTTCTGTATCTATCAGTGTGACATTCTAGCTTCACAGCAGTTATAGTACTAAAATAAAGCATTGGCTGGTATAAATTTCAGAAGCTTTAATTGAGCCCTCAGCAAGACAAACATTTTGCTGATAGCAGAAAATATGAGGAGGAAATTAATGTTAGATGTCTTTGACTAAGTATTTTGGTTAAGGATGTGTTTTGTCGTGTCACATACAAATGAGGGGTAGGTTTGTTTCATAAGAGTTTTAGAGGTAGTAAGCCCAGGGCCAGCACAGTGGCTCAGCAAGGCTTTCGGACACCTGGGCCCTTTCTGCTTTGCTTTCTTTAGTGGGTAGTTTTTTGACATTACGTTTGTTATCTCTTGGTCACAAGATGGCTGCATCCTCTTCAAGATCCAGGCTAGAAGAATCAAGAATGAAAGGGTAAAAGATACAGGAAGGTTCTTTTTTCTTGAAAGGCCTCTTCTCTTGGCAGTGGCAGCTGGCTGCCTTTATCTCATTGACCACAGTGATGTCAATATACACTAGTTTGAAGTGAGGCTGGCAAATGAGTAACATACTTTCCTGCCTCCACACTAGAGGAAAGCAAGGATAAAGGTGATTGGGAATGTGTGTTGAATGTGCTAGCCAACAATATCTGCTACAAAGGGTCACAATAAAATATTACCAAATAGAACCAAGCAAGGCTAGCTAGCATTAGGCTCTACCAGCATCAGTTGTGTTTTCCCAAGTTTCTGCCAGGTGTTCTCCAGGTCATGGTCAGGACTGGTGGCTGGTCAGTTGAGCTATAGGAGTTGGGAAAAGAAAAGTTAGGATTGGCTAAGAAATCCATCCATGTGCAGAACCAATGCCCTACAAGAAAAACTTGAAGTACTAATAATGACAGGGAACAAGGGATGATCAAGTTTAATATCTCGAATTTGGGAAGAAAAGTTAAAGAGTGGTAATGTTGATAGAAAATTGATGTGTATCAAATCTTATTCCAGGTACTTTTGTGTATTTTCCCACAATTATCTTTGAGCCAAAGACTGTTAATCATATCGAATAGTTATGGTAACTAATGAATACTTGAAGAAGGCACACAGTAAATGTGAGTGGATGATTTGAGCCCAGTTCTGCCTGACCAATTCCAGGACTTCACTTACTATCCCATGCTGCCTTAGGCACCCCAAGACCCACAGGGACAACTCTTACTCTTCTTCCTTATGGTCTTGCCCAAACATCCATAGACTTCTGAGAATGGCATTTAGGAGGGGTACCCAAGCATGCTGAGTCCCAGTCCTACCAGTTATAACACTCATGTGGGGTTATGATTACCTCCAAGCACTGCTCTTCCACCAGAATCAGAGCCCCTTGAGGACAAGGACCGTGTCCTGTTCACTGTTGTATCCCCAGTAACTGGCATATAGTAGGTACTCAGTAAATATTTGCTGGCTAAGGAACAATTGAAGGATTGTACTATTATACTACCAAGATTTTATGAATGCCAGTGCTGCACCGTAATAGCCACTCGCATGTTTCTTAATTGGTCCGTGTAGGAAGGAGAATGTATCTCCATCTGATGGAATCAGAGAACAATTCACGGGGGAGCCAGTCAGCATTTGAGCCAGTCTTCATGAGAGGATTTTGAAACACTGAGGTGTGGGGAAGAGTGCTTTTGGTAGAGGAAATAGGGACCAGATTGCTGAGTTGAGAAAGTACACACCATTCAGGGAGAAGCCAGTTTTGAATAGAGAAGAATCACAACTGAAAGGTAATAATAGGTATTAGAGAAAAGGGATTGTTGCCAAATATGATTGGGAAACATTGAGTTAAATAAACTAGGTTGTCCATTTGTCCATTATCGTTCTCAGAGCCTTTAATAGTGCCCCTGTGACTCCAATCAGCATTTCTCAAACATTCGGCCTTGGGTCCCTTTTCTTGCAGAACATTTCATGGGAATCAGTTTTCCACAGAACACATTTTGAGAAATGCTGACCTAGCTCAGCCCCATATTTATAGACAAGGAAACCGAGGCCCAGAGAAGTGGCGTACTCAGAGCCACATAGCAGATCCTGGATTAGAATCTCTTTCAGGTCTCTTGACCTCCAGTATAATGCTCATTTGTAATGCGAAGACTATGTGTATATAAAGGACAGCTTATTCATCCCAGGGAACTTTTATTTATATATTATTCAAACAACCTTGATGCTAAAATTTTCCTCTAGTGTTGTATATTGGTATTTTCATCACTATGACTCTGAGCAGAGATGAGTGCTGCCGGTCACTGTCATGGTCTGTGCGGCCTCCAGAATCTTGGGAGGAAGGTTCATCTTAAATCAGTCCCAGGTTGTCTGGAGGGCAAAGAAAGGATGTTCTCCTGCACAGACCTTTTTAGGCAGATACAAGGACTATAGCAGTTTACAATTTGTGCTTCTCTCCTCAGCTATTCCTCGTCCCCATCCCTTATACTTGGTGTGTTAGGCAGAATGGCCTGCCAAAATATGTCCACATCTGAATCCCTGGAACCTGTGAACATGTTACCTTACATGGCAAAAAAACCTTTGCAGATGTAATCAAATTATAGACTCTAGAGATTATAATATATTATCTGGGTAGGCCCAATCTAATCACATGAGCCCTTAAAAGCAGAGAACTTTCTCTGGCTGAAAGCAGGGCTAAGCAATGGAAGAGCTAATCGACTGTAAAGATGATACGATGCTGTCTTTGAAGACGAAATGCAGGTGGCTTTAAGTTGCTCAGAAGAGACTCCCGTTTGACAGTCATCAAGGGAACAGGGACCTCAGTCCTCAGTCCTGTGACCACAGAGAATTGATTTCTGTCCCAAATCCAAGTGAACATGGAAGCAGAGTCTTCTCCAGAGTCTCCAATTAGAGCCTAGGCCATGAGACCCAGAGCCAAGGAACCAGTGCAGCCCACTGGACTTCTGGCCTATAGACTATGAGATAATAAATTTGTGTTGTTCTGAAGCTACTAAATTTATTTTTACAGCCTTAGAAAACCAGCACAGTTGGGTAAAATCGTTAACATATTCAAAGTAGAAGCCTAAAGGGCTTGGGGGCTGAGTGTGAATGAGTTTTAGTGTTTTTTAAAAAACAGCTGGTTTGGGTCATTCACATCTCTCTGTCCCAGTCAGGAGGTCCTGTATCTTTACCCAAATTGAGGATGGTGGTCATGGGTGAAGGCTGCTAGAGACTCAAAGGACTCCTGGAAGTAGGGCCACCTCTCTGTTTTTACTACATTTATGTACTGTCCTGACAACCAAATCATAGGGTCCCTATCATAAATGGCCCAAAGGCCTCTGCAACTCAACTGATAATAGATATTAGTGGATGTATCACTTGAAAAGAAAGTGGCTGCTAATTTACTAATCCTGACAGGTCGAAGTGTGATTATTAAAGAAAATAGCACTAAGGACTCCTGCTGTTGAACAGCCCAGCTTTCCAAGGGAAGCCTTTAGCTTTTCAGCAGAGGGCATTTCCAGAAAGGAAGCCATTTGTCTAGGAGTCCAAAATCAACACCATTGTACTTGAGAAAGAATTTCAGCTTCCATAGTAGATAAACTGACTACCCTTTTTCTGAGTCTTGGTATACTTTTGTTTCTAAATGTAGAGTAAAGTGTTTGTACTCTTTTATTTTACTAAAATAAAAGGGAGACATGGAGAGGGGCTTGGTTTTGCTGGCCTGAAACCTTTCTTCTTTTTGTTCCCATTTTGTTTGATTTTCTGAACCTATTTAAAGTTGTAACACAATAGATCTAATTATTTAAAGCCATGGAAATTTTTGCACAGCATCTTATCTCTGATGAGATGCACTGTTACAAAATACTTTCATTTTTAAAAGGTCAGGATTAATTTTAAAGAAATTTGGAAATTCTGTATTGGGATTAAAGTACAGTTTAAAATCATGAAAGCTGCTTAGATTACTTAGAACAAAACATCTTTTTTTTTTTTTATTAAACTTGAGTGTATCTGCAGACTGTTTTATTCATGCTCTATTGTCATCTCTAATGCACTAGAAGATATCTTTCCCACAGTGTGATTCAATACAGGCACCCAAAAGGATGGTCTCAGATTTCATGTATCCCGGTAATTAGTGGAGTTTGAGCGGCTCAGTTTAACCGTTTGAAGGTCAATAATGCATGAATTTCTGGCAGACTGCCTAGCACAGAGTTCATAAACACACTTGTATAGGGACTAAACATTTTTATACTAAAGAAAGTTTTGTGTTTTGAATATGAAACAATGTTTAAGATTAGTTTTGCCTAGAATTTAGTTTTATGGCAAATTCATGTCTTAGTAGCATACAAAAAAGTTCTGGTGTGAATGCTTTACAAATTTCCAAGGACTCTTCCCTTTGTTTTGTATATTTGGTAGCCAGTCTCTTATGGACCTTAAAATAAAATGCAAGTATTCTGGATTAAAATGTCAGAATTTAGATTCCACGAGGAGACCCTCTCGGGATTTGTTTAGATGCCTTAAAATATGTTAAATGTAAATATCGCACTGCAGTTTACTTTTTCCCCTAAAGAGAAAGTTTTTATATCAAACTTTAATTTTTACCCTGAAATTTAACTGGAGGATTCAAATATCAAAATAAACACATTCAATTTTGATAAAGATGCCCTTACTTCAGGGGTTTTCACAGTGGACAAAGCAAACAGGATTGGGGCAAGGCAGACTGTAACATGATTTCGGTTCTGCCTTTCTCACTTGGAGACCTGAGGTCCCATGTCTCCTTTGCATCTGGCTGTTTCCTCTAAAATGGTCATGATACCAAATCTCACCTTAAACTAATTGATAATGACATTCAAGATGTGGAGTGAAGATGTCTAACCCCAATATTGTTGCCCCTGCATCTGACCTTTACTCTAGGTACTAGGACTGATTACTGTCACTTCTATTGGCTTTGCTCTCCATACCCACCAACCCTGGGGAAAATAATCTTGGTGGACAAGCCACTATATTGACACCAGTGCTCCCAATTATGAGAATGAATAGTTTAGGCTTGCTTTACTGTTACTAAAGCTTCCAACTGATGCTCTATAACTGGCAGATAGGAGTCCAGCGTTCCTGGCTGAAGATTTCTCCAGTATCACAGTTTGAGGAGGGTCTGTCTGATCTACTCTAGCCTTCTCTGGGTCTGGTGAAAGACAGTCTTGCTGTGTCCATATTTGTTATGAATGTACCTCCTGCTGTTTTACACTGGGGCACGAGTGTTGAAACCGTGTGAACTGGCTAGGAAACGACTCTTTCAGACTTTTTTTTTGCTGTTAGGAAACAGCTAGGATAGGGTATTCTGCCTTCCACGTGAGGCATATGGAGGCCTTTGTGTCCCGACATAGAGAAACCACTCCCCTTTCCTCAGAATTTTGGTGAGGTCTTTGATTACACTGGATCATTGTTGAGCTATTGTCACCAACTTCAGGAGCAAGCAAGTTGTAGTTTTCCAGGGTTCTGCTTCTATTGGCCAAGGGCTTTTAGGCTACTGTCATTAGGCACCAGGGGGCAGGGATTGATTGCCTAGGGTTACATGAATTTGTTTCTGTCACACAGGAGGCTGATTCTAGTCACAGATTGAGATCCCAAGCTATAAGGAGCCTGCCCTGGACTTTATTGGATGTCATCAGTTTTAATAGTTAAGAGGTCCATATTTTCATTTTCTAATTGGGTATCTTTGTGCTGCATTCATTTAATTTGCCTTGCACTATTTTCCCCCCAGAGAGTAGACTTTTATTATAACTTGGAAATTTAAAAATTTTTTTATACCAACTAAATCCTTTGAAAGTACAGCAAGGTATGGATAAATTAACAAAAATGCCCTTTACAGAAAAGATGGTATCAAATGTAGTAGGCACAAATATATGTGATTCTGCTTTGTTGGTATTTTTGTGAAACCAGTCTTTCAGCCTAAACACTTCTCCCATTTCTGCAACACCCAAGAGTACAAGACTGTAAACAGAGAGAGCATTGTTGTTACTGTTTACTCTGACTCACAGTCTGCCCTAGCCTTCTGATCCTTGCTCCTTCTAAAGGGTCAGAGGTCTATAGCAGGCCTGGACCTAAGGATGCTCTTCAATTATCCATAGTAGTTGAGGATAAAGCCAAAGGGCTGGACTTCTCTTACTAAGAAAGCTGTAAGTGGGATCTTCTACACTGAAAGTTAATTTTTGTATTTTAGTCATTCCAAGAACATAAGAAATTCAGAATTAATGGAAACAAACTGTAGTGATAGCCTGAAAATGATTTCTGCATCTGTCACAGATGATCCCATGTCAGAGTTTACTCTGCTTTTCTGTACAAAAAACTCTGGATGATTTATGCACCTAAAGGCGTATCTTAGCAACGGTTGTGAAGGAAATGTACTTAGAAACTTCTAGGCTTTGTCTAGAAAGGAGATTCAAAGTAGAGGTTAAATGTGACATAGCAAGTTCTCTAAAATGCAGCTGATATATAGTTGTACTAATGTTAAGGAGAAAAAAATAATTTGTCTTTCTAATTGTTGTAGTAGATTTGTTTACTCTTTTAAAATACACATCTCCTTGTGATCATTTTATAAGATACATAAATGTTGAGTCCCTATGTTGTACACCTGAAACTAGTATAATATTGTATGTCAGCTATAATTAAAAATAAATTTAAACTTTAAAAAATGAACAACACATTCCCCATGTATTTATAATCCATGGTAAGGATAATAAATACAGTTTCTAAGAGTGTCTGGATTTGGCAAGCAGTGTTAGGATTCTTTAAAAGTTGTTTGGGATTTTAAAAAGGTAAGAAAAATGTTCTCTGTTTCTTATACATTTCTGCTTGTCAATAAAAGTAGTGCTTTCTGAAAAATCTACTTTTTAACTTTTAACTTGAAATAATTATAAGTATACAAGAGGTTGCCAAGAAATGTACAGGAACATCTCCTGCACTCCTCTCCCTAACTCATGAAAAATCTATTTTGACTATTAGTTTCCCTATGAAAAGAAGAAATGAGCTTCAGGATTGAACTGGAAAATGGGCTGCTTCAGATCTAGCCCAAAGGTATAGTGGAGACCCCAATCCTGGACCCCAGTAATGCTTCCTTGTTTCATTTGCACAGAAATGGATGATGCACTGTATTTCTATCCACTCAGCTCTGCTCTTAGTATATTCCCTCACTCTCCATCTCATGTTCAGAGTGACTAGGCTTAGGGTAGGGGTGAAGTGAGTCTCGAATGTGTATTGTGTGATTGAGCAAGAAGGCCTTAGGTTTTGCTCTCTACTCCAGTACTCCAGCCCTTTTTAGAACAGGTGACTTTTCCCCACATCTTATTTGAATTAAGGACTTCTAGTCCACATGAAGTAGAGGCAGGTAGTCAATTTAAAATCACATATAAGAAAAAAGTCAGTGTTTTATGAGATGAAGATATATGAAAGTTTATTTTTCGTATGTTTTAAGTAAGCACACGGAGTTATGTTAAAGAAGCTTACAGATATTCAAATTGTACTTTAATTCTATGTTTTGTCTGGTTGAGGAGGGAGATAAAAGAGAAGTAAATCTCAGATGCCGAAGGAAAAAAAAAGACAAAGAGGAATGAAGGAGAGAGCTTATTGCCCTTAGCTCAGAGGTAGAATTTCTAGGAGGATTTTGAGTTTTAGATGAATTTTTGTCCCATTTGGACAGTTTCAGCACCATCTCTCATCACTGTTTTTTGAAATGATAATTGATTAGCCATTCATCCTAGTTTCTCAGAATGCAGTAGGTATCCTAGTGTCACCCAATGAGATAGCCACAAGCACACCAAGAAGAGATCCTTTCCTAGGCTGCTAAAGCAGAAATTCAGCTCTGTATTGTGACCTCCCAAGTCAAAAGTGCCTCAGCCTGACAAAGAAACTTAAGTAAACAAGGAAACAGACCAGCGTGAGGTATAACAGCAAACTGCTTATCAGTTTCCTTATGGAAGTCCTTTATCTTCAGGCAGATACAATAAGTACTATGGGCCGTTTACCAGCTTTGGCTACAACCCTTCCTTCATTGCCAGTCTTCACCGCCTGCCTTCTACTTCAGCAGCCTGTGCAATGTGCAGGCTTCTTCACTGTCACTGGAAGAGTTAACTGCAGGATTTGTACAGCCAAGTTTTCTCAGTTCTTTGTCTTCCTTCTGGCTACACTTGACTCTCCCTGCAGCCCCCAAGCCTGTTTGTCGTATGGTTAGCTACTTGAACATTGCTATCATTAACATCCTCACCCTACCACTGCAAAGATCTGAGTACGAACTCAGATCTGCAGCATGGACATCACCTGAGAGGTTGTTAGAAATGCAGAATCACAGGCTTGGTCTGAGACCTTCTGAATCAGAATCTGCACATTAGCACAGTCCCCTGATGATTCTCATATGTACATTAACGTTTTAGAAGCACTGTTGGCCTCTCTGGCTCTCATCCTTTTTTTTGCCACTTCACCTGCCAGAAACCACACTTAAATCTCCTTGAGACTCAGTTTCCTTTATAATCTTCATATAGGTTTTTAAAATTTCCTAATATACTCCAAGAATAGCTCCTCAGACCCCCTTGCACACGTCATCTCTTTATTCTCATTTTTTTACTCCTCCCATTCCTATTTACTCTCTCTCTAACTTTCCAGAGATCAGATGATCTTCCTGTGCTATTTTTTTTCCTTCTATGCCTCAGTATATTTTCTGTCTTCTGCCACCTTCCGTTTTTTTCTCAAGTCTTAAATGAGGTATTATCTTCCTCATTTCTAGAGTAGTTCTTCTACCTGTACCTTTTATACATTTTACCTTTCCCCTTTGGGATCTTGCTGTCTTACTGGTCTTCTCTCTCCCAATGATCGTTTCTATCATTGCCACTAAGCCTTTCATTTTGACATCCAAATGTACAGAGATCTTTTAAGAAAATCACCATATATTCACATTCACTTGATCCTGTTCCTTTCTGATTTGTGTTCTATTTCTCTTCTTTCATTGTGGTTTACAGTTGGCATTGTTTTCCTCCCTTCATCCCGAGCATTTGACAATAGAGACATTTTTGGTTGCTGCACCTGTGGGGGATGCTGCTGGCATTAGTGGGTAGAGACCAAGGACACTACTATAAACTTCCTACAATACAGAAGACAGACCTGCACAACAAATAATTATCTGGCTAGGGTGACCAGCCATCCCTGTTTGCCTTTGACTTCCTCAGGTATAGCACTGAAAATCCTGTATCCCAGGAAACCCCTCAGTTCTGGGTGTACTATAATGCTTGGTCACCCTATATCTGGCCCAAAATGTTAAAAGTGCTGAAGCTGAGAAACCCTGCCCCAGAAGGAAGATCCATTAACTTTTTTACTCACCAGCTTCCTTCCCTTGATCCTGAATTTGTGTTCTTTTCTATGGAAACAGTTCTCTTGAAAGTCCCCATTGGTCATCTTTCAATCAAGAAATCCAATGGTCCTTTCTCTTCCTCTTCAACCATTTTGATCTCTTTCAAGCATTTGATGCTGTTGATTTGCTATTCACTTTGAAGTGTTTTTTCTTCTTATATTCTTGATTCTCTCCCTCCTACCCTCATTACTATGCTTTATCTCTTTCATGGTGTCCTATTTCTACTCTCTTAAATGTAGGTAGTCCCTTAGTTAAGTGTTCTTTGGCTCTCTTCTTTACTCTCATGTTAAATAATTGATTACAGTCTTTGGCTTCAAATCTTATATCTATTAGTTGATTCCTAAACCTCTTTCCTGAGTCCCAGTCTTTTATTTCCAATTAATTGAGAGGTTCCCTTGGATGTCCAGCAGATCTGAAACTTAACCTGAGTAAAGGCAGGTTAAGAAGAACATTCATAAGTTGGCAAAGAGGAAAGACCATATGGTTTAACTTATATTTCCAGCCCTATCTTCCACTTTGTTCTGAAATACTCCTTAAACTCTCTCTAACCGGGATAACTCTATCCATTCTTTTACATACCTTGTGTTTTCCTCTTTCCATCGTTTTGCTCATGTCTTCTTGCTAATTGGAAAACACTTCTGCCCTTTTCTTTTTCAAATCTTCCTAATTCCAATCAGGATAGTGTGGAATGATGAAAATATTGTAATAGGTGTCAGAAGGCCTATTTCTGTTACTTTACTTGCTTTTAGACCTTGGGACAATTACTTGAGCTTTCTATGGCTATATTTAAATAAAGAAATAATAATCTCATTCGTGCCTGTCTCAGATAGCTGATATGAAAAAAAATGCTTTGAAATATGTGAATTATTATTGAACTCTGATAGCAGTTTGTGCCTTTCATATGGAAACTTTTTCTTGTGACAAATACTACAAGCTTCTTAGAAGTAGGGACTATAATGTAAATCCTTTTCTTCTACAGTCTCTATTATTGTGTTTGTCATGTTAAAAGAGTCTGAGTAAAGACTGATGAAAAAATAGCAGTTTCACCTGCTATTCAGTCTTTATAACTATTCTTGATTCTCTAATTCCAAGTATTTTACACTATATCAAATTTATCACCTTTCCTTTTTTTTTTTTTTTTAATTTCCAATTTAGGTGATGTCTTTCCAGTGCAAATGAATCCAATAGCCCAAGCTCAGTTTATACCTTTGGCCGAAGTTCTTTGCTGTGCTATATCCGATATGAATGCTGCTCAGATTGTAGTAACACAGGAATCACTATTGGAGCATTTGATGAAACATTACCCAGGTAGAGTAACAAGTTTTTCTCTGTTAGTTCATTGCATGTGTTTGTTTTCTATTTATAAATCATCTTAAACACAGATAAACTGGGCGATATCCAATTTTTTTCTATTATAGAACCTTATATTAGAGCCCTGCCAAGAAAAGGCCTACATCAGCAAATTTGATAAGGGTATTTTTTTTTTACTTTCCAATTAACTTTTTCAAAAATAACACTCATGGCAATAAATAAATGAGACTCTGTAGAAAGGAGTACAAAGCAAAAAAGGAAAAGTTTATCTTCTCCCCTCACCTCTTTGTATTGTTTATAATAGTTTCTTATGTATACATTCATAAATTGTGCTTGAGGATATGTATCCTTTTTAATATAACAAATTGGATCATTCTATAATTCCCTTTGTGCTTTTTTTTTAACTTAAAAACATTTCATAGATATTTACGTATCAGCATATATTGATCTATCTCATTATTTGCATAGCTGCATGATATTACAATGTGTGAATGTAGGAGAATATTTTTTTAATTTTTCTCATTATAAAATGAATATGCTTATTATAGAAAAATCCAGAAAATTTAGAAAAGTAACCACTTACAGTATTGCCACTCAAGGGAAATCAGATGGCAACATATTGATGTATTTTCTTCCAATGCTATACAAACATTTTGAACATTGTTTTTATGATATAATTTTGAACCCTGCTATTTGGGAAAGGGAATTTCTTTTAAAATTCTTACTTTCCCAGTTTGGAAAACCACCGTAATCCAGATTTTAGGTAGTTTGCCCTCACCCAAGCACACACTGGTTTTCATTTTCTCTTTAGATTCTTATTGAGATTTAAGCTATGAGATTGGTTTTCAAATTCTCCCATGTTTGCTCTCAAAAATACTTTCCTTAGGCAAAATTTAAATTTATAATGGAGTTGCGTAACTAATGTTTGTATTTGAATGAACTCAGATTATTTCTTTCTACTGAACTATTAGCCTAGCCATATGTCTTTGTGTGGACCAAATTATATTCCTGTTATTCAGTTAAATTATGATCATCATTAATGCTCTGGCATTTTAATTACATATATTATAATTAACTCTGGGTTGATCAAGCAAATGTGTGGTCATTTCTGAATTACTGATTTCACTCATTAAAATGTTTCTCATTCAAAATACCACTGTAATATGCTTGTTCGTTTTAGGCATTGCAATTCCACCTCAAGATATTCTCTATACCACTTTGGGAACTCTGATTAAAGAAAGAAAGATTTATCACACTGAAGAAGGATATTTCATAGTTACTCCTCAGACTTACTTCATCACAAATACAACCCCCAAAGGCAGTAAGAGAGTCCGAGCAGATGAAAGTCGTGCAGCGCCAACTTGCATCACGTATCTGGTGAGCATGGAGAGCTGTGCAGAGTTAGCCAAAGAAAATGCTGCCCCTGTTTCCCATTGTCAGTCTTGCCAGTGTTTCCCTGATGTGTGCACTCAGGATCCACAGGAGCCACCAGCTGCTGCAGAATTGACTAGAAAAGGCCAGAAAGGCCTTGGGGAATCCAAATTTTTGATACAGAATCGAGCAGTTTCAGTGTCTGAGGAGAATCACATCTTGGAGAGCACCAAACCTTCGCCATGCACAAAAAACAGAGATAAAGGCAAGAAGTTTGGCTTTAGCCTGTTCTGGCGCAGTATATCCAGAAAGGAGAAGACCAGAACAGAGCACAGCAGTTTCTCTGCCCAGTTCCCACCAGAAGAGTGGCCTGTCCGAGATGAAGATAACTTGGACAATATCCCTCGAGACGTTGAACATGAGATAATCAAACGAATTAATCCCATTCTGACTGTTGACAACTTAATCAAACATACCGTCTTAATGCAAAAATATGAAGAAAAGAAAAATTATAATAGCCAGGGCACTTCCACTGATATGCTGACAGTCAGGCATAAATATCCTTTAAAAAAGGGAGTTAAGAAAAGGCATGGTCGTTGTGCAAAGCCTCGAAGGCGGGGACATTCTCATAGGGATAGACACAAAGCCAGGAGTCAGGGAAGTGAGCCTCAGGCAGGAAGCATTACACTGGAGAAACACCCCAAGCTCCCTGCTACACAGCCCATCCCCAGAATTAAAAATCCAAATAAAGCAGTAGTTCAGAAACCACACTATGAGAACCCATTAGAGCTAGGTTTGATTTACAAAAAGCGAATCAGTAATCCTTTCCAGGGTTTATCTCACCGTGGGAACCCAATTACCAGAGAGCACAATACCCAGAAGACCATTGATCTGAAACCTAGTCAGATTGGACCAAAGGGAAAGCCTTTCCAAAGGTCAAGGTCTTTGGATTCCTCACGAATCTTTGAGAGGGAAGATGAACAGCCATTTGCTGGACAATGTAAGGATAAACCGAGGGCAGAATCCATTTATATGGCTAACTCTACTGTCAAGCCTATCAGTGACTTTAGAGATCACCTCTTAAATTGCTCTCAATATAGTGTTTCGCAAAATGATAGTAAATGCTGTTCCTTTAGGGAAAGCATGTTGACATATGATGTGTATGGTGGAGAAAACGAGGTAATCCCTGAAGTCTTGAGGAAAAGTTATTCTCACTTTGACACATTAGGAGAGGCAAAAGAAACACAGCATGTCCTGCCATCACTGGGTTCCTCTTCTGTAGACCAAGCATCCTCTGCTTATAGATTAGTTGACAAAACAATACACCAGTTTCAAAATCTTAGTCTTTTGAATTATCCAGTTGGTGCAAACCTTTTGAGACAAGACAGAGACTCAGAGGAAACACCCATGAGAAAGGCTTTTGTCCAGGAAGCAGAGACTTTGAGTCTAGAAAATGAAGTGCTTTCTGATGATGGCCAAACTTTGTATCAGAATAAAGTGGAAAATGATGATGGTGCCTGCAGTTCATTATATCTAGATGAGGATGACTTTTCTGAGAATGATGATTTATGTCAGATGCTGCCTAGCCACATTCAGTGTTCCTTTATAGGGAGAAGCGAGTGGAATCATTTAGGAAAACAAAAGGTGACTGAAAGATCTCTGACTGAGTACAACAGCAAAGTACATAGATTTGAGCCTCAGGTGCTTAAAGGAAATGAAGGTTACAAACCCTCTGGGTTCCTCACTAACTTAGGCGAAAGCCAGAAACCTAATCTCTCTGCTGAAAGCTGTGGCCCCAATTCAGGAATCCGGTCTGGTTTGAACTGTGAAGAGGAACCCTGTGTCGCTGAATGTGTGCAGTCCTCGGCATCTGTAGATGGAAGTATATTTGATTACTATAGCACAAGCAAAGCCAATTCTGAGGCTGAAACCCCACAAGGCTCTTTTGGTGACGCAGGAAAGAAACCAGCCAGCTGGAGTCAGAGTGCTCAGAATCAGGAAATGAGAAAACAATTTACACAAAAGTTAGAACTTTTCAACTCTTCACATATGCCAGTGGTGGCTCAGGATATCCAACATGAACACAGTCACTTGGAAGGAACAGAAAATCATAGTATGGCAGGAGATAGTGGAATAGATTCTCCACGGTAAGTGCACATAAAAGCATTTGATTAGTCTCTATCTCATGGGAATTATTAAAGTTAAGAGCACATTGAGTTACTTAGTGGGAGACTCCTGAATAAACTTTTTTTAATGATACAATTCTGCCACCCTTTACTGAATAAATTGTGTAAAGTTACAATGAAATCTCTTGTGTAATAGGATAGAGTTCATTTTTAATGTGAGCCAAATTTGACTGTTCTACTACTACTAAATCTTGAATTATTTCTAAAAATAGGAACTGCTAAAAACCAAGCATTTCCTGAACTTAGGGTTGGAAGTTTTCACTTGTATTCCTAGTTCTGCATAGGTTGAGAAAGAGATGCTGCTACTTTCCACTAGTATTTTCCAGGCTAATTTGTTTAAATAACATTGTTCAGATTATAAAAATAATATGGTCATAATAGAACATTTGAGAAGTACTGAAACTGAAAAGTATTTCTAAAAAATATAATCACCCAGTCTACGGCCATGCCACCCTGAACAAGTCCAATCCCATCTGATCTCGGAAGCTAAGCAGGGTCGGGCCTGGTTAGTACTTGGATGGGAGACCACCTAAGAAGACTACGTGCTGTAGGCATAAAAAATAAAAAATAAGGGATTGTAAGCTGACAAGGTCCTTATAATCTGTGAGATCAGCCAAGGTTTGCCTCACCTAAAAAAAAAAAAAAAATTATATAGATGTGTGTGTGTGTGTGTGTGTGCGTGCGCGCGTGTGTGTGTGTGTGTATTATAGTCACCCTATTCAGATATTTTTAAAAATCCTTTTGTATTTATTTGGTATATTTATAATACTTCAGGCTGAACATACTGATCTAAATATTTTTATCTATTGAAATCATATTGTAGTTGCTATTTTGCATGTTGCTTTTTTCAGTTATAAAATTTAGCATATATATTTATTAGATTTTTTTATTATATAAAATTATTGTGTACCTCTTTTTGAAAAGTAATACAAGAATGTAAAAAGTAAAACGAAGTTTTCATTCTCCAACCTTTCCCACTCCCATTCCATAGAGGTGACCTAGACACTGTGAACAATTTGGAATATAGTCTTTCAGACATTTTTTTTGTGCATTTATAAATATATTTTGACAACAAATCATATAGAGCTGTGGCTTTTTTCACCTACCATATCATGGATATCCTGCAATCAATACATACAGACCCAACTCATTCTTTTTAATAGTTGTTTAGTATTCCATTATGTGGGCCTTATTATTTATCTAACCATTATTTTCCTTCCTTTGTCATTTAGATTATTCCCATTTTTGTCTATAATAAATATCCAGTGATTGTTTTTACATATAAATATTTGCAGACATTTCTGATAATTTATAATTTAGGCTAACTACTCAGAAGTCTGTTTTTAGAATACCTTTCTTCATTCAGGAACAGATCTTCTCTGCTTGAAACAATAGTTTGATTCATATTAAGTCTTTAAAGTATCAAAACACGTTGTCTCCAAAGTAAATAATGGTGGTGTAAATCAATAAGCTGGGGGTTGCCTTTCTCTCTCTCTGGAAAAAGCAAAACAAAAACAAACCCAAAACAGATAAGGGAAATTATTTCTTGACATGCAATTGAGAATTTAAATGAGCAAAATCTTGAGAAATTTTGATTTCTTATAAATCGCTTATGATTTTCTTGACTTATAACTAATATCATTAATTCCAGTTTAGGGGAAAAAAAGTGCAGCTCGCTGCCAGTGTTCATTTGGCATCACATGTAGAAATGCTACATTTTCTAGGATTTGACGTTTTTAGGAATCAAACTACTAAAAACAATGCTATAAATAGAATGATGTCATTTGTTTCCAAAGACTATCAGTATATACTAGAGTGATGCAAAAATAATAAAAGATATTTTATGACAAACTTTGGGGATAAGGTTAGGACTGTAATCTGTGAGTTATCTTGGGGTAAATGCTGCAGGTGCCACCAGCAAGTATTCTTGGGGCAAATGGGAAAAGGATTAAAGACTTGTAGAGGAAGAGGGAGGGAAGATAGCATTTGAACATCAACTATGTGCCATATTGTTAATATAAAGATTAAGGGGCTAGAAATGAACAAGATGTTGCTACTTGTAGGAAGCTTGCAATTTAGTTGAGACCAACAGACAAATTGGACTCAAGAACAAAGCATAAACTCTTTATAACTGCCAAAAGATGTGGAATTAAGAGTGCTGGGTGGGCTATGTTGTGTGGGGGAAGACTTATTGGAGGACACATTTATGAGACATATCCTAATGTAATGAATATGTGATGGAGAAGAAGCAATGTGGAAAAGGGGGAATGTCAAAAGCAAAATGCCCAAACAGTAATGTGACTTGGCTGAAGCAAGGCAGATAGATGTATTCGATAAGGGACTAACATAGCTTACAGCTCTTAGGAAAGGAACATTGTCAATATGAAAAATATTGTAGTTGGTATGACTTCTCAAAAAAGAAATAAATTACACAAGATGATATTGGTCACTTCAGTTGTGTGGAAGAGTTTTACAGTGACTTTTTTTCTGACTAGAAAATATTTGATACTGGATCTGAGAACAGATGTTCAGAAAATGTGAACTTTATATTGTGCTATTGTGAAGCATTTAAAATGTAAAGAGCACTTTAGATTTTTAAAGGTCGACGTATTTGATAAATGCATCTTAGTGTTAGTAAATGTTATATTGCTTCAAAGAAATGAAAGGTGGTATAATGCCTTGATTAGAAATCCAGGCCCCTTTTGAAGGTAATAATTCTGTTATTTTTAATATCTTTAGGACACAGAGTCTTGCATCCAATAATTCAGTCATTCTGGATGAACTAAAAAGAAGACAGAATTTTCTACAGAATTTTGAAGGCACAAAGAGCAATCAAACACTTACATCTAATTCCTTACTACAGCTAAATCCAGTCATAAATGTTTAATTCTTATATTTCTTTTGGGAACTTTTGGTAAAAATGTACAATATCATATAGGATGTTTTAATCAACTGAGTATATAAGAATTCTCTAAAGCCAAACATGCTATTAATCTCATTACTTATTTTGTTCTAGTTACTGGCTTTTTTCCTTTTTTGACATTTTAAAGCTTTTTTAAAGCTTATTTTACGATGAATTTATTGGGACTATATAGATTGTTTGCAGTAAGAAAAAAAAAACATGGAAATCATGGTCCTCTTCCAATTGAATATAATTAGCTTGCATTTTCAGACATCATCTTCTCAAATATGTAGGATCTTAATTTACTACCCAGCAGTGAATTTCTCTACTCGCACTAATACTGAGTTATTATAAGTGGATCTCACTAGATTTCAACACAAAAATTCAGAAAATAGTGTTTTAGGGTTACATAGATACTTTGTTTACAGCTGAAGTCTTTTACCATTATCAGAAAAAAATATATGTCGATGTGTTGGGTGCTCTGCAACAAGAATTCCTTCCATCCAGTCACTGATGTCAAGGATCTTCTCTGCAACCAGCTTGAACATGAAATAATGGCTCTACATTGTCACTGACTGGCAATGTCTAAAATACCTGTGACAGTAGGCTCTGGCTCAACTGTTTCTCTGGTGCCTCCCCACATTTGAAGCTCTCTCTATAGCATGGCTGTGAGAAGTCAGGATGTTCTCAGATGGCACAGAGATAAAAGAAGAATGGCTGGAAATGGCTTATCAGTGAAGTAAAGGGAGGTTCTGCATTAGAGATCTAGAGAAGAGAAACCATTTGATCCATTTCCATTCATGATAAGACCCTTCATGGCTTTGCCAGAATTTTTATGGTAGGCCTTTTTAGACCAAGTAGTGGAATAATCAAGACAGGTTTTAGGTAGATGCTAATGCTGACTTATGGTTGAAGGGATGTTTCTTCTAAGAGGTTTCTAAGGATTGTCAAGGCCTTAGATCTCAATGATGATTGAATCATTGGAGAGTGTCTCTTTCCAGCTCTCACTGTTCTGCTGACAGTGACAGCCAGATAAAGCTCAGCACAGTGGAGAGCTTGCCTCCAGGCCCTGTGGGAGTGCAGAGGAGAGGAGATCAGATAAGATCAGTTCTGACTATGGTTTTCATTGGCCTTGACCAACCTATCATGGCATTCCAAAATGATTAGCTCTGTTCACAAGGGCATTCAAAACTGGACAAAGTACCAAAAAGGGTAATCTGGGGAGAAACACCTTTTGGGGGAGGCATTGCTTTAGGTGATCTTATAGCTTCGAATTAGCATCAGTGAATCAAAGTTACAAGGAAGATTTCAGTATGAAGAATGTTGCATTAGTCAAACCTATCTGTAGATGAAATAGCTTTGTAAACAAATGAATTTCCCATTATTTAGGGCATTCAAGCAGAGGCTTGGTGATCCCTTGACTACTATGTTGCAGAGGTATTTCCAGTACTTAGTTTTATCAGGATGGCTGAAATATAGACGATTTTGAAGATTCCTTCCAATGGTACTGTTTTGTGCTTATAAGATTCAGTGAGTGTTACCTGTCAAATACATCTCAAAAAAAAAAAAATGATTCAGCGAGGATCTTGCAAAATACTGGATTGACATAAGATTCCTGAGCATTGCGTCTAGTTCTCTATTTCTGCACCTATCCCTGCCAATCCTTGGAAGAAGGAGCACTAGCAACTCTGTTCTGTCTTCGAATTTGGACCCGGACAAGTTTCTTAGCAGAAAGGAATCCAAAGTCTCGTGGCTCTAGCCATATCTAGGGACCAATGAAAGCCATCTAATTTTGCTACTGGATGCATTATGACATTCTCTAAATGTATTAAGGTGGAGCCTATTATGAAACCAATAAACTTCCGTTCTAAATAAAACATATGACTACAGAAATTAAAGATGTGTATTGTTCTTTGGGAGGTTATTCTCTAAAATAGGTGACTTGCGTTTTCCTCCAGTATTTTTTGTGTGTGGAAATTTTAGTTCTTTATTTTTCTTCCCAATGATAGTCTGTTCTCTAATGAGAAAACTCCTAAGCATGATGACCAGAGCTTAGGAGAAAAACAAGTTTGAATCCCAGTTCCAATCCTTAGTAGCTGTGTAATGGAGAAAGTTATCAAACTTCTCTGATTCAGTTTTCTCATCTGTAAAAGGAAGATAGTAATGATACCTTACATATTGTTACAAGATTTGAGGATAATCTATCGAAATGCCCAATGCAGCAGGCCCCTAATATTGTTATGTGTGTTTTTATATATTCACAAAACTTGTCTGATAGGTAAATACATGGCCTACTATACAGGTCCCCTGCTTTTTGCCAGGTTTTCTGGAGTTCTTCCATTTAGAGATTCAATCCTTTAGGTGAAGATTAGAGAAAGTATCATCAAAATCTAGATATGCCTGGGGAAGGTATTATTTCTTTGGCTAACAAATTTTCAGTTAATATTGTATGCTATCAATAGGAACAAAATATGCAAAGCATGGGCTTATTGTAGACATTTATACTGTGAGACTCTGATCACCCTCTCATCTGGGATCTCAAACCCCTAGGAATCCTCAGAGAGTAGCTGGCTTCTGTGAGCTATTTTCAATATATTGAAAATCCTAATAGAAATTCCTCTGCTTTGCTCCTTGCTAGCTAAAACTTTTCTTTGCCAGTGGCTGAAATTACACCACCACAGTAATGCGAAACTATCACATGCTGGTGTGACATTGTAAAACTGTATTTGTATCTTATTTATAGATTAGAAGAATGATTTTGAATCAATTATTAATAAATGCAGTTTAGCAGACAAAATGTTTCAAAATGTCAGATCCATGACATAAAAACAATAGAAAGAGCTGTAGTAGTGAAAAGCTTGGGAACCACTACTTTTTGAGAACCCATTCTATACCTAACCTGAGAAGGCTTTTGGGGAATGGGAAGGCAGACCAGTGCCTAAAGGAGTGGGAAAGAGAGACATGAAAGTCATGAAATAAGAATGGGGGTATCAGAAACTACTTTGCTGGCCTCTAACAAATCCCATTTAAAACCTTAGTAACATTCCTTATAGCAGCAACAAACTTCCATTTCTTGGGTAATGGTGCCCTCTTCTGGGGTAACATGACTATACTCTTCCACCACTTGATTCAAAACGTCTATGAAGTAATTGACTAAAGAAACAGACCTCCCTCCAGAGTATACAAATTTAAAAGGCTTTTCAACTAGTTTCAGTTAGGAGCTAGATACATAGTTATACATGTGCTAAATATGTTCAAAGCTGTCTCCAGTGTTTTCAAAACCTGTCAAATACCTCAAACTAAACTTAGAAATGCGTCATTTCTGTAGTACTGTTGTATCATCTGATCCTCCCAAAATTCCCTGCACTATCAATGCATTTTTGTCCTCATTACTAGTGAAGAACAGCTTTTAAGTTGGGTTGGCCACGGTCATGTGGCTAACAATGGCAGAAACATGCCTCCTGTTCCCTCTTTCATTTTTCCCTTCTACCCTGAACACTCATTCTCTGACTCCAATGTCTCTTGATCAATTTATAATCACCCCTTAAACTATTTCAATGTATAAGTCTTGAGGAGCTAAAAAGTTTACTTCATCTCTTTGCTCTTCACAACATATTAACATTTGTTCCTGTTGTCCCAGTTTTGTGTGTGTGACATACTTAACCACATCCACTCTGTGTTCCTATACACATTATGCCCTGTTGTAGGACTATGAACTTTTAAGATGGTAGAATTGGGGATGGGTGTGAGGGAGTAGGACAAAATGATTTAGAAAAAAAGCACAGATCCAGAGATGCAATTTCTCACAATTATTAGTTGAACATTCCTTTTGTTCATAGTATTGAAGGCTATGTTTACAGAAACATAGCCTTTCACTTTAGACCAATCCATAATTATGCAGAAGGCCTATGGCAAGATTTAACATTTGTGGTTTCAGCAATCCCCAAACTCCATGACATGTAGCAATTTGTAATTTTGCTAAGAAACAAGTTTGATGCTCAGGTTACAAGGCTCGTGTGCTAGACTTCCTCAAGTGGTTTGCGAGGTGCCCCCGCATCTACATCTCAGCTTGGTTTCTTGTTCCCCAGTTAAGGGTAGCTGGATTGAAGAGATTATGAAGAGAGAAAAATGGCTCTGTAAAGAAAGCCAACCAGCTAACACAGGTGAAATTAGAAAAGGTATATGCTAGGAATTAACGCTTAGTATTGTCAAAAGGTTTTCAGTTTTGTATAAAGTTAATTCAGAGGCAGTTAATCCCCATCGGTAAAATAAAATCCGTTTGTTCACTGCAAATACATGTGTCAAAGATATCAAGGCTTGTTTTCTCTCTAGGTTTCTCCAGGCTTTTTCTACTAGTGTCCAGGTTTTTCAGGCTGCTGTCGCAGAGAAGGCACTGATCTTGGATTTAGATTAGTTCTCTAGTCCTGACTGTGCCACTAACTGTGTGACTTGAGACCAGTAAATCCCTTCCTAGGGTTTAGTTTCCTCTATGTCAAATGGGGAGTGTAGGAAGGACCTAAAATGAAGCCAGGACCAACCTCATGACTAAAACCTAAGACTTGAGGGACGAATATCCAGTTCTCGCCTTCACTCCAAGTCCACGTTGCCCACTCCAGACCCCCATTAAGCCCTTTGCCAACAACGGCGACCCTCGGATCTCGCGCGAAGTCGTTAGACGTTAACGCCTCACCCCGCAGTGGGCGGGGCCGAGGCCCGCCGTTTCCGGCGACGAATGGCGGGGCGGCGCGTGGCACTCCCCACCCACCGCGCACGGGCCGGCGAATGTGCCAGCCTGTCGCGCGTGCGCGCGGGCCCCTCTCCACCGCCGTTGAGGGTCTTCCTAGCACCAGCACTGCATGCTGGGAAGCCTCGAAGCGTCTCCAAGGTGAAATGTTCGGAGTGGCGAAAGGGGAAAGAGAGGAATCCCTCCCACAAACCCCTATTTTATGCTAATAAACTCGCGCATCCTTTGTGGCGATTGGCCAGGGTTTTAGTTGTAGCAGCCAATCACTTTGGAACAAGAGTGGGCGAATCGAGACCTCTCACACTCATTGGCTAGAGATTGAGTCGCAAGGAGAGAGTTTAAATCGAGAATATCCGGGATTACTTTCCCTAGCCGGGCGGTGCGTGTCCCGGAAGTGACGCACGGCTTTGGCCCAGCGGCTGCCCTGCCCCCGTTTCCTTTCACGCTGTCGCTCTCGGTAGGTGCTTGTGGCCGCTGTGTCCAGAGGGAGGCGGCGGCGACGAATGATGCCTGGGAAACTCCTCTGGGGGGACATTATGGAGCTGGAGGCACCCTTGGAGGAGACCGAGAGCCAGAAGAAGGAGAGGCAAAAGGTGCGCTGAAGATGGGCCGCGCCTCCTTTTGGGCTGCGCTGGCTTGGGTGGGGAGGGGAGCTGTTCCTGATGGCCTGTCACAACCGGGCCGGAGCATCCGAGGGCCTCTCCTCGCACAGCCATTGCCCATTCCTACCTTCACACCTCCAACTTGGAGAAAGGCAGCCCTGGGCTTTGGCCCGGCCTCCGTGGTCCCTCAGTCTTCCCCGTCGGCGCCTGCGAGATGGGACTCCATCGGCGCGGAGTGTGTTCTTTCTCTCCTCTTCTTCCTAAAGCAGCGAGACCTGCTATTTGCTTCCTGTTGGCCGTCCCCAAACAATGATTAGGAAAACTGATTGCTTTGAATATGTTACTTGTCCGTCACCCTGACCTGTATGCGAGAATCTTGGGGAGAGCGATTTTAGGTTTACAAACTTCGATAACTAGGCTTTAGAGGCTTAAGGAAAAGTGTCAGAGCCACCGTTGCCAGGGTCCGGCTATAGTGGAAATCGTGTGTGTTGTATTAATAGCCTTTACTCTTAGTATTTACATTTAATCCGCAAGTATTTATGGAGTTTAATATGTGCCAGACTCTTTGCTGGGCACCAAAGAGTTTAAACAATTTCCTGCCCTCAAGAAGCCTGTAGAGTTGTAGAGACTTCCCACCCCACCCCTCCAAAGAAAGAGACCTGGAGAAAACAGCTGAGGATGGTAAGGAAGTGTTATTCCAAGGCTGATGTTTGACAAAGAATGAAAATATTCTGTATAGTCCCAGAGAGCAGAACCTACCCTCATCACCAAGGTAAACTTGCCATTCCAGCCAAACAATTATTAACCATTTTAACCATTTTAAAGTGTACAGTTTTGCAGCATTACGTACATTCACATTGTTCTGTAGCCACCACCACCATTCATCTTAACTTTATCCTTCCGAACTGAAACTCTGTGCCCATTAGGCACCAACCTCTCCATTGCCCCCTCTCCTCAGCCCCAGGCAACCACCATTCTGCTTTCTGTATGAATTTGATTACTCTCTAGATACCTCACATAAGTGAAATCATCTGGTAGTTATTTTAATTTTGCCTCCTCCTGAAATACTTGTTTTTCCTTTTGCATTCAAATTCTATCCATCTGTTAAGGTCTAGAGTTCTAACCAGTGTACATATAACATTCCCCTTCAGAGTTTTGTTCCAGTGCTATCTTTATCATTCGATTGGCATTTATTATGCCCTTCCTTGTAAAGTTAGCTCATTTTTCCTATGTATCTTTCCCTAGTATTTCTCAAAGATTCTTGAGGGAAATGACCATATATTTGTCTATCAATACATTTCACTATATTCTTGTAAATTAGTGGCTTTCGCATTGTAGACTCTCCAGAAGACTTGTTGATTTTCCTTTATGAAAGATAACTACTAATCTGGAAAGAGATTGGAATACTAATAGAAAAAGAGCCTTTGAATAGTGATCTGGCATTGAGATGAAGATAACTTTGGTTTTGGATATGTTGAACTATGAAGCTGGGCCTTAGGTTCTCAGAACTGGAATGCAAGTGAGGAAGGAAGCCTGGCAATGTATGTTGAAGCTGTGAAAATGGTATGAAAATGTGCATAGAAAACAGACTTAAGGAGCATTGACAAAAGAGGAGGAAAAGGAACCATTGAAGGTAGAGGTAAGAAGATAAGGAGAGAATATAGAGTGTCATGGGAGCCAACGAAGTGGAAAGTCAAGCACTGTGCATCTGATGTGGAACAATATATTTCATCACCTTATGATATTGCTGGGCTTGGACCTAGAGGTCTCACTTTACCTTGCTTCATTTCTACGAAGTGCAGGGCCCAGGAGCAATTCAAACCCCAAAGCTGGCTCTATATAAATGACCTTGTTTTTCTATTGGCCCTATTGATTTGGAGAGATGTTGGTTATTTCAGTTAACTAAAGAATAAATGATGTAACATATCACTGTATAACTTATGTTAATGTAAAGCTCTACTGTTTACAAAGCATTTTCACATACCTTATTTTTCTTGCAATTCCTATTTTATGGATGAGAAAATTGTATGTGAGAGTACTCTGTAAAAATTGTGTAAATCATGATGAAATTTTTGGTGATGGTAGTTTTTATTATCACTAATCACTCTAATTTATTTTGAACATTTGACCACGTATTTCCAAATTATTTCTTGCTGTCTGCAAATATTAAAACACTGGCCAACAGTTTGGCTTTTTAAAACTAAAGTTGAAGAATAGTCCTTTTTTGAAAAAATTAAATTCTATTAACTAAATTTTAAAAAACTTTAAAAAAGTTTCCAAGATTAATATACTTGTTTTCATGAGAATATAACAATTGGAGTTTTACATGAATTAAATAGTTTCATTTGGTTTATTTTTTCTTTAACCTGTTATTTATCGATGTTCAGAGAGGAAGCATGATGTAAAAAGAGCATGGGCTTTCAAGTCAGATGGTGCTTGATTTCTGGCACTTCAACTTGCAGGAAATCCCACATGTGGGTCAGTAACAGAGGCAAATTACTTACCTTTGAGAACTTCGGTTTCCTCATCTGTAAAATGGCAGAGGTAATACAGGTTCGCTATCCCTTATCCAAAATCCTTGGGGCTAGATGTGTTCTGGAATTCAGAATTCTGGGGATTTTTAGAAGGGTATCACCCCAGTAGGGTTTGGGGCCCCCAACCTGTAATGAAACACCTTAATTCTAAATATGAATATCCATACTAAGTATAATAAATAAAGATTACTTTAGTTCAAGTCAAATTTAGCCACCAAATGAGTTTGGGTCAGGTAAGGTTTTGTCTCCAAATAAGTTACAAAAAAACTTTCGGTTTTCAGAGCTTTATGGATATCGGAATTTCGGATAAGGGATTATGGACCTGTACTTCCCTTATAGGGTTGTTATGAAGATTTAAACAAGATAAGCCGAAAACACATTACACAATGCTGGGTAGGTAATAAATATTAATTTTTTTCTTTTGGAGTTATTCGAAGTTTTTGTTTGTTTGTTTGTTTGTTTTTACATTTATGTATCTCCTTCTTCTGAAAAGGAGCTATTTTAATTTCCCTTAAATCTAATTATGGGATTAGAAAGGGGCTAGAGGCCAAGTCTTGAGAATGCAAGAGATGGGATGAGAAAGAAAGCAATAGGCGAAGCAGTGGCTTGGCATTAGCAACCAGTCTGGGTTTCTACCAGGGAACTTTTCAGGAAAACAGTAGATTGTGCTTTGCTGGTTGGGGAGTCTTGTTCTAACTTCTTTTAGAGGATAGTTTGTGAACCTCCTGTCACTGCTTCCTTGTTTTTTTACAGAGTGACAGAAGGACGTCAAGGCACCATTTTGACTCAGATGAAAAATCAGAAACAAGAGAAAATGGTGTTGCCGATGACCTGGATGCTCCCAAGTCCAAAAAAGCTAAAATGAAAGAGAAGCTAAATGGAGACACTGAAGAAGGATATAATAGACTTTCAGATGAATTTTCTAAATCTCATAAGTCAAGAAGAAAAGATCTGTCAAATGGAGATATTGATGAATATGAAAAAAAATCAAAGCAAGTGTCATCCTTAGATAGTTCTTCTCATAAGTCAAGTGATAATAAACTAGAGGAGGTATGGATATTTTTTGTTTTGCATTTGACATTATCCTGAAATACAGACTAATTTGATTTTTTAGACTACTTAGAATTGATTCTATAATATTACCTGCTTGGTGTCTAGTACCCTCAGTTGGACCAGGGAGTCTGTACAGCTGTAACCTGAGCCTTTTTTCCTTTGTCCCTTGTTTTTTTAAGGTATTGCCTTTTCTTGATGTAGAGGTTATGGATGGTCAGATTTAAACCTTTTCCTGTACATTTGGGTTATTAAGCAGTTTTTCCAAATTGGTTATTGATGGTCACCTACTTGTATTTCTTATGGTTATTTCAGTCTCTACCAGTACTCATGAATTGACTTCTGACTTCCTGAAACAAGGTACATAAGCCCTCTTGACTTTATGTATTTTACCTTCTGCTTTTTATAACAACAGCATTTAAATGATCTTTAAGTCTTATTGTAACTCAATCTTAAAGCTGTCTGCATTTTTAAAACAAATGAAACATAAAATGATCTGAAGAAATCTTTCTCATGAGTATTTTTGAGAGATATAGAAAACATGTTTAGTGTAAAATCTGCAGCCTTTGCCAGTACCTGTCGAGTAGATATTTTCTTGCACAGAATTTGTTCAGTTTGTTTTTGCAGTTTTCCTCTAGCAGAATTCATAAATCTTCCTAGGTATTATTAATTGTCAGTAAATTACTTAGTTCCTCAGAAACAACTTTGATAGTCTTAATAATTCTTGGTGATTAGTAATTTTTTATATTTTTTAAATCTGGTAGTTGCTGATAATTTAAGTACATTTGAGCTTAATGTGTAATATATGGGGAGCTTTGGGAAAAAATGCTGAATTCTTGCCTTACAATGTGTGTTTTTTATTTGTGAATTTGTTATTGGTCAGGAAGCACAATGTTAGCTGATCTAAATAAGGTCCTACAAATCTGTATTGCTAGTAGTGGAATGTACAGGTTGCTCTTGTTCTGTTGGGATTTTGCTTGATACAATGCTTTGTATCATAATAGGCTTAACTGTTTATAATTTTGTTTAGATCATGTTAGGGTTTAGGAATTCTAACTCTAGGAATCTATCCTCCTAAGGAGATAATCACAAAAGATGTGCACAGATGTATGAATAAGTACTCTTATCACAGTGATATTGTTGATAATAGCCAAAAATTTCAACATCCTAAATGTTTGAAATTAATAAAATATGCTATATTCATGCGAAAGCATACATCTGTCTTAAATGTCATAGAAGAGTGTTAGAAAGGCATTTAGTGTATCTTATTAAGTGAAAAAAGCAGATTTCAAAACAGTAAATGCAGTATTGTCTTATTTTTACTTTAAAAAAATCAATATGTGTATAGAGTGAGGATTGGAGTAATGTGCTTGTAATGTGGCTTTGCTGATTGGATTATAGATAACATTTATTTCTGTTTATAGTTTCTAAAATTTCTACAATGAAAATGTATTACTTTTATAATAAAATAATTTTTTTTTATCTTAAAATGAAGATACTGTTAAGGTTTGCTTAAATGGCTTACAATTTGAATTTGATACTATGTGTTCTACCTGATTCCCTATTTGAAAATTGCTGTTATGTGTGGTTCTGGAACTACTTTCTTTAAACACGTCAATAACAAAGTTTATGGGTAGATATATTGTCTCTTTGTTCTATCTGTATGTTGACTAGTACACAGTTTTCAATAGATGTTAAGTGATAATGTTATGCTAACCTGTATATATGTTAAAGAAATTTTCAAGCTTACAGAAACTTTTCTTTGTATTAGTGACCTAAAAAATGCTTTTTAGAGCCGTAGAACAACTTTTTAACCTTTATTTTTAAACAGTTTACTTTCCTCGTGCAATTTCCTTTAGGGCTGTTTTATAGGCTGATGTTGATCCTCGCAATTAATATTTTTTGTATCTGTGAATATGATTTAGATTATTAAATAGCTCTTTTGTAATATCTTAGTCAAATGGAAATATATTTTAATTTATGTAGTAGATGTATTGCTAAAGGGAGATTTATGTGTGAATTGATCATTCTTAAATGTATTATGGGAAAGTGTATTAAGTAAGATTGCTATTTAAAGGGATACTTTTGAAATTAACAGAATTTCCCACTAATTTATCTTGTAAATTAATCTATACAATTTTTCAAGTGCTAACTAAAGTTGATTTATTAGCTCCTTTAGTAAAACTAAAAACAGTAAATGACTAAAAGATTCTAAATACCTAGTCGAATATGAATTATATTAGTTAGAACTTTAATTTCATTTTGACAGACCCTAACACGTGAACAGAAAGAAGGAGACTTCTCCAATTTCCCTATTTCTGAGGAGACTATAAAGCTTCTGAAAGGTACTATGAATTTTAATGGATATGCAGTTGAAAATCTAAATCTAAAAACTAGATTTTATAAAAACTCTGCCTTTTCCAACTAAAAGGAGAATATAGAAAGTATAGAGAAATAGTTCTTCTTTAATTGCAGTTATTTCTATATCATCCTTTTTGGTATTCTAACCTGTTTTTAACTCTAAAGAATTATATGTGTTTGTCAAAAGTTCAGACCAATTTTTAAAAATAATTTCTCTTTGGGATAGGAATAACTGTACATGTCACTAGGTGGTATATCTTTAGGCAGATGTTGAGGAATCAGGATTACCATTTTCAAATAAATATATCTTTCTCTAATGCTAGTCTTAAATAAATATTTCAATGAAATCTCATTTTGCAGGTCGAGGGGTAACATATCTCTTTCCTATTCAAGTTAAGACCTTTGGTCCTGTATATGAAGGAAAAGATTTAATTGCTCAAGCACGGACAGGAACAGGAAAGACATTCTCTTTTGCCATCCCCTTGATTGAAAGACTCCAAAGAAATCAAGAGACAATTAAAAAAAGCCGCTCACCAAAGGTAACCATTATAGGGAGTAAAAGGTTTAAACATTATTCCATTGGAAAAGGAAAGAAAGTATAATAGTTTTAAGTCCAAGTATTCCCAATATAGAAAACTTTGGCATAAAATAAAAATTTGGCTCCTAAAGCAAAAATTTGTTTATTTTTAACATAAGAAATTCAAGTAATGCTAAAGTGAAGTAGTTACTGCATATGAATGTAATGTGTATGGATCCATAGACATCTTTGATAACTGTGTATTATGAAGCCAGCATATCTAATTTTAGGAGTATTTACAGTTAGTATATTTAGTGACCTTTTTCTTTTTTTTTTTTAAGTCATGACTTTTGCTTTTAAACAATGAATTTGCTAAAGAGGTATTCATTTATTTTGTCATTCAGCAAAGAATATTTATTTCGCTGGTTGACTTTTTAAGAAGAGATTATAGAAATGGTATTACTGGTCCCTATGTTTTTGGAATACTGGAGATCTGTCTTAATTTATAAGTGGTAAAGAACAGATAGGACCTATTGAAATTTTAGCCCAAAATTTGACCTTTTTAGAACCCGTGTTCACTTTAAGGTTCATAAAAGTGAAGAAAAAAAAATCAGCATTATAATTTGAAAGGATGTGATTAAAAGTAATTTGTTCGTTGAGACTGTTAAATGATGTTACAGTATGAAACTAAATTTACATATGTGAATATAATTAAGTCATAATACTCTTGGATCAGGTTGGCCAAGAGGACAAATCTTTTTCAGAAAGTTTTGCTTCTTAGGTGAAATTAGGAAAGACTGCAAATAATAGAAATAGGACACAGTTCTAACACTGCCTTAAAAAACTTTTATGCTAGAAGTACATTACTGGAGATTCCAGCTCCACCACTTCTAGCTGTTTGATCTTGGGCAAGATTCTTAACTTCTCTAAGACTCGGGTTCCTCATTTGTAATATTAGGATAATAATGTCACCTTATAGGGTTTTTGCGTGTATCCAATTAGATAATTCAGGTAAAACACTAGTGCCTGGCATATGGTGAGCATGCATTCATTCATTCATTCGGCAGATATTTTTTGAGTATCGGTTCTGTCCAGGTTGAAATGTAAGGAATACAGTAACTCAGACTGACAAATTCCTGTCTTCATGGAGTTTACATTTTAGTGGGTAAGAGACAATAAGCAAATAAGTAAAATATAAATATCTTACATGATGTAAGTGCAAAACAGAAACAGTTAAGCAAGGGCGAGGGGATATGAAAAGAGAGACTGACAAGCTTATTGAGAAAGTGAGTTTTGAAAAGAGACCTGAAGGAATTAAGGGAGAATATAATAAATATAAGGTATTATTCTTGTTGTTATTTGTGCTCTTTAAATACCACGACATCAATGTTGAGATTTCTAGTTTTAAATGTGCCTTAAAAAAAAAAAGTTTTCTCAGTTTGAATTTAGATATCTTTAGAAAAATATGTATCATTTTGTTTTTTAACTCTCCTGCTCAGGTACTCGTTTTGGCTCCCACAAGGGAACTGGCAAACCAAGTAGCCAAAGACTTCAAAGATATAACTAGAAAACTAAGTGTGGCGTGTTTTTATGGTGGAACATCATATCAAAGCCAAAGTGAGTAAATAAGTATGATAGTAGCTCAAAGATCTATTTGCTACTTAAATCAAAAGAAATAATAGGAAAATATATATTTTATTTACATATTACTAATATTTTTCTCCTCTCACAGTTAATCATATTCGAAATGGTATTGACATCTTGGTTGGAACCCCTGGTCGCATCAAAGACCATCTGCAGAGTGGCCGATTAGATCTTTCTAAATTACGCCATGTTGTGCTTGATGAAGTGGATCAAATGTTAGATTTAGGTTTTGCTGAACAAGTTGAAGATATTATCCACGAATCCTACAAAACTGGTATATCCTAATTAAAAATAAGCACGTTAGCAATTATTCTCTTAATCTAAAAGCTTGTGAATTTTTTGCTTCATAATTTTTACATTGTCTCCAGTGTTCTAACAAAACTGAAGTTATTTGTTCTCTTCCTGATCAAGAAAGTATAATAGCATACTTAAATTATTTTCTTAGCTTTTTATGCTTTATAGTCAGTAGTTACATTTACTAATACGTTTTGCTGGTTTCTTTGCTCATTGTTCCTTAAATTTTCACCTTCCTTCTGGATTCAGTTTTCTTCATATTTTCTCCCAGTTATAAAAGTTGAAAGTTTTAATAATTGCAATGAAGTTTGTATGTTCAATTCACCCCATGTTTTGAATTTTTCATTATTTCTTTGAAGTCTGGGGGGATTTTTAAGAGCTGACTACATCCTGGGGTATTAAGAAAGCATTTGAATTCTTTTTGTTTGTTTAAGATTCTGAAGACAATCCTCAGACTTTACTTTTTTCTGCAACTTGCCCACAGTGGGTATACAAAGTTGCAAAAAAATATATGAAACCCAGATATGAACAGGTTGACCTTGTTGGAAAAATGACTCAAAAGGCTGCAACTACTGTGGAAGTAAGTAGCTTTCCAGCATGATAAATTTTAACTTTCAGTTGGTATTTTGAAATTTATTGAAGCTAAACTTAAGTTTTGGGTACCAATTCAGGCCAAATCTTTCTTTATTGCCCTTAGTCAATAAGATACTTATATATTTCTATAGTCTGAGACTGTGGAGCAGAATAGAATAAATGAAAGAGGGAAAAGTATGTGCACAGGCAAGTCCTACCTAACAGAAGATAACCAAGCAGCCATAGAGACAAACTTAAACATAGACAAACTTTGCTAAATATTGTGATAAAAGAGGTGATTCATATCAATCCGAAAAGAATTGTATTGGAATAATTTGTTAAAGCTTAGGTGAAAAAATGTTAGATCCTCATCTCATAGTCTATACCAAAAAAATTCCCAAAAGATTTTTAGAAATTAAGGCATAAAGTTATTTAAAGCAGGTATAGAGGAACAGTTATTTGATTTCGGGAAAGGGAAGGCTTTTCTAAACAAAGTCAGAAGACCATACCATAAAAAATAAGGTTGATAATTTCGACTCTGAAAATTTAAACTAGTAGTATGTTTTTTAAAAGAAAGATAATATTTGTATGATTTATGACAAATATGTTACATATATGTAATTTTTCCATTTAGTAGATGTACATATATGTGTATGTAGATAAAAATAGGTTAAATGAACAGTATTATAATCTATAAATACAATGTAATGGTTAAAAAATGAATTCGAGTAATAAAAATTAAATTACCAAGTGATATGTATAGAATTATACTATTTTTAAAAAGTACACAAAAATGCTATGGATTCTTTAGGTATTTATGTAAATATACAAACATAGGTTGGAAGGGTGAACATCAAACTAATAATAGTGATTATTTCAGGGAAAGGACTTAAACAGTACAGGATAGTCAGAGGAAGCTTCATATATTTTTTAATGGCTGAAATTTTTACAATAAGAGTGTAAAATGTATCAGTGAAAAAAATTTATTAAAGATGTTTTCAAACATATACAAAAATTGAATAGTATAAGGGATCTGATGTACCTATCACCAGGCTTTAAGAATGATCTTTTCTATACCCCCATATAGCCTTCATCCCTACATGTGAAGCATTTAGTCATCTTTTCATCTTCATGTAATTTTATATGTTTTTAAGAGGATAAGGGCTCTTTAAAAAGCAAAACCAAACCACAGAGTTATCACAGTAGAAGAAAGTAATTCTTTACTATCGTTAAATATCTAGTTCCTCATTATTCTAGTTGTCTTTTTTCTTTTCAAATCTGGATCCAAATAAGATCTTCACTCTGCCACTGTCTTAGATCTTTTACAATCTAGTACATTCTTCTGTCCCTTTTTTCCTTGTAATATTTTGTTGAAAAGAAAGATCTATTGTCTTGCAAGTTTCCCACAGTCTCAATTTTGTTGATTTGCACCCCTGTGGTGTTATTTAACATGTTCCTCTGCCTTCATTTTCCTGTGACTTAATAGTTAGATTGTAAAGCTTGATCAGATTTGGGTTTTTTTTTTCCTTTTGAGAGTGGGAAAAGAAGCAAGACCTTGTTGTAGGTGATAAATGATTCTTGGTTTTCTTGTGCTTTTTCTGTTTTCCAGGTGTTCTATAATTAATGTGTTACATTTAAAAACAATTTTATTGAGGTATAATATATGTTAAAGTGAACAGATTTTAAAACGTACAACATAAGTTATTTATCATGAAAATTTTCAAACACACCGAAAAGTTGAATTTTACAATGAACACCCATGTACCCGCCAGGTAGATTCTGCCATTAATATTTTACTGTATTTGCCTTATCACATATATATCCATCCCTATACCCATTTTATTTCTTGATGCATTTCAAATTGCAGAAATCAATATACTTACCCATAAATATTTTAGTATGCACATCTTTAACTAGAGCTCTCAATATTTACAAATTTTTTATTGAGGTAAAATTCACATAACTAAAATTAACCTTGTAAAGTGTACAATTCAGCGTCATTTAGTACGTTCGCAATGTTATACAGCCAGAGCCTCTATCCACTTCCAAAACATCTCATCACTGCGAAAGGAAACCCGGTAACCGTTTAGTAGTTACTCTTCATTCCCTGCTTCCCCTAGTCTCTGGCAACTGTCAATCTGCTTTTTGTCTCTGGTTATACTTATTCTAGATATTTCATAAAAATGTTATATAATATGTGACTTTTTTGTCAAGCTTCTTTCACTTGGCATAATGTTTTTGAGGTTCATCATATAATATGATTTTTAAGAGATTTGCATACAAAAAATGCAGACTTTTAAGTATACATTGGCTTAATTTTGACCAGTTCATCCATGTGCATAACCCAAACCCCTATCAAAATGTGGAATGTTACCATCGTCCCAGAAATTTCCCTCATGCTTCGGCTTAGCCCCCCATCCAGAGGCAACCACTGTTCTGATTTTTTTCCACCATAGATTAGTTTTGCCTGTTTCAGAATTTCATGTAAATGGAATCATACTGTTTGGACTCTTTTTCTGTAAGGCTTCATTCACCCAGTTTATGTTTTGAGATTCCTCTATATTGTTGAAGGTGTCAGTATTGGTGTGTCTGTCTGTCTGTCTGTCTGTCTGTCTCCCTTCTTCTCCCTCCTCCACCTCCCCTCTCCCTCCTCTTCCTCCTCCCTTTCTCCCTCTCCTTCTCCCTTTCTCCTCTCACCCCTCTCCCTCTTTCTCTCTCTTTCTCTCTCAGTTCCTTTTAGTTACTGAGTAGTATTCCATTGTATAACTATATCATAATTTGTTTATCCTTTCACCTATCGATAGCCATTTGTATGTTGTTTTTAAATGGGGTTCAAGAGAATCATTGTCTTATTGTCTCCCAGGAAAGCCAGTTCTTGAATAGACAGAAAAAATTACACCTTTTTACTCATTTTAATGAAACATTTGGCATTTTCTCTCCTCAAAGCATTTGGCCATCCAATGCCATTGGTCTCAGAGGCCAGCAGTTATTGGAGATGTCCTTCAAGTCTACAGTGGGTCAGAAGGGAGGGCTATTATTTTCTGTGAGACCAAAAAGAATGTTACTGAAATGGCAATGAATCCGCACATAAAGCAGGTAAGCCTTTTTTCATACTTTCTCTAATCGAGATTATCGGGATGAAGCACTCAACAAAAAATCATATTATACTTTGTGGACCAGATTTGATAGTCATTTTTAGAATTGGATCTAATTCAGAAAGAAGTTGTAGCCACCTTCTCATAAGTCAGGATGGAATTCTATCAATTTTCATCAGGTTTTTTTATGATTTTACAAATATGATCTTGAAAATGCAGAAGTTGAAAGAAAGTGAGTTTCTGTGGGTAAGAGTGGGTAATATTTCAGAGTTGTATTATAAAACAAATCACAAATATTTATTGAATGAATGGATCAGAATACTAAATCCATATGTTTTTTTTTGTTTTAACTTTTCATTGTGGAAAATTTAAAACACAAAAGTTGACATTGTAATGAACCCTATGTATTCACTCTCTAACTGCAACGATTATTTTATTTCATCCAAATGCCACTCACTTTCTGCTCCAGGATTATTTTGATGCAAGCCTTGGATGACATATTATGTCCATAAATATTTGAGTATGTGTCTTTAAAAGAAAAGGATTATGTTTTAAAAACATGCACAGTAATGTTATTGCATTTAAAAAATTAACAATAATTAATATCAATTAGTGTTCAGTCTCTGTTGCCTCATAAATGCTTTGTTTTTCCTTTTATAGTTTTTTCCCTTGAATCTGGGTCCAAATAAGATTCTTACATTTTGTGATTTCATTAAATCTCTTTAGTATTTGGATTCCTTTTATTTTTTTTCTTGTTTAGGAAACCTGTTTCCAGAATCTAGAATATTGCTTCCCTGTGATATCATTTAACATGTTCCTCTGTCTTCTGTATCTCCTAAAAAATTCAAGTTTGCTTGTTTCATTTGGGCAAAACTATTTCATAGGTGGTGTACTTCTTTCAGGAGGTGTATAATGTCTAGTGTTTCTCTTTTTCTGATGTTAACATCCATTGATAATAATGCTATCAGTTCTTAGGTCAATGTCTCTTCAGTCATTTTTGTTATCTGTGACTTGTTATCTAGTAGACTCCTGAGGATGGACTAATATCAACAGGACAATATTGCCTGTTGATAATAGCTTATTTTTAACTTCATAACTGAAAATCATTTCGGCTGAATATAAAATTCTCGGTTCACATTTTCTTTCCTTCAGTATCTTAAATATGTTTTTTCTTTTGTTTTTGGATTAAAGCATATTTTTTCTGTTGTTTTTGGAATAAAGTGTCTGATGCCAATCTGATTTTTTTCCCCTTAGAATTGATTTGGTCTTTTGTCTTAATGCAAAAGACTTTCCTTTTTATTTAAAAATCGTTTAGTTATACTAGAATATATTTTGGTGGTGTTGGTCACTTTTTCTGGGTACACAGTATACATGTTCAATTTGTAGTTTCTAATATATATTTTAATTTCAGCAAAACTTTCTTGAATTTTAAATTTTTTATTTGTTTTTTTCTGATTGCTTTGGGGTTTTTCTTTAGGGACTCTTGCTATATGTATGTTGGCTTTTTTTCCTCTCTCCTTTTTCACTTTATCTCAAATCCTTTTTGTCTTTTCTTCGAGTTTCCGAATTTCTCATTTTTAAGGAATCATCCATTGTGTTTTACTCAATCTTGTATTCCTTTCAGTATAGTCTTCATTTATGAAAAATCTTTATCTTTTATTGATACTTCTTTCTTGAGTCATTTCACATCATTTCTGAATTTTTCTCATTTTGATATTTCTTGTTCTTATGTCATTTAAAAAATTTCTTTTAGCGCATTCAGAAATATAATGCTATGGTTTTCATCTGTTTTGTGGGCATGCCTTTCTAGAGCACTTTCATTAATCATGGAGATACTATTCTGCTTATTCTCCTCCCTTCTAATTACTTTTTTTGGAGTTTAACTGTGACTTTTTCTATTGTTCATTTTTAGATGTAATCTTTCTGAATGTTAGATGAGGCTGTGTGGGTCAGAATAGTTTTCTACTTCATAGCTCTAGAGCTGTTTCTCCTGTGATTTATTTTTAAGTGTGATCTTTATTTTTTAAATTTTAATTAGTTTCAAGTCTCCTGTAATTTTTGTTAGTGTTTTAAGAATTCAGTCTGTAAATTATATCTCAACAAAGGTGTTTTTTAAAAAGAGACCTTCATTTTCTGAGCTCTGGCTGTCTTTTCTCTCAGTTTTATCTGGATCTTCTTTTTTTTGTTGTTGCTTCTATGACCACCCGGCATCTTCAGTTTGGATTCTAGGTCCAACAGTTTCTCCTCAGTGTGGGGCTTTGTCCTGACAAGGATGCATTGGCTTGCTTGTTTTAAAGTTGTTATAGGGTCCAGGGTGCTCCATCCTCTTTCAGACCTTATCTCTGGCTCCTCACACTCACCTCTGAAGGTGCAAAAACTCTCGCAGTTTCAGTTGCTGTTCTCATATTGGCCCATTACAGTTTCCAGGGAGTATCTGTTCCTAGGACTAGCAAATTCCCCCTATACATACAGGTCTTGTCCCTACCTGCTTATGTTTTGGAAATTATGAAAATACCTTGTCATTTAGTTTTGTCATAGATGTTGTCTGGATTTTTAATTGTGTTATCCTTGTTTTGCTCTGTTTGTTTTTATGTGGAAACTGGAGATTCAAAGACTTTGCTGTCACCATCTTCTCCTTGTCATTTTAACTAATTGTAGAGCTTTGGCTTTGTATCCAGTATAAACAGATGCTAAATAGTGTTGAAAGGTAGTTGATTTACTTTTCCTGTCATTGCTTTAGAACACTCAGTAGCAGCTGTCTTGCAGAAACTATTGTTTTATCTCATAGGGAGGAACTGCCTTACCGCAAGGGCTGTTTGAGAATTCTTAAAATATTATTGGATGGTGATCAGTTTCTATGGTTGGAAGTAATGCAGTTTTGCCGCCGCTGGTTTGCTGTTTAGGTAAAAATAGTAGTAGGACATCATTATGGATAATACAAGATTTTATGGACTAACAAGGGAACTTTAGTGATTAGTTTACTTTTATTTTTAAATTTAAATTTAGTTTTTCTCTTCAGGTCAGTTTTTACCAGAAAAATACCTTCTTAAGATTCTAAACAATTACACACACACTTACACAAACTTCTGGGAAATAATTTATTCATAACTTAAAGACCTGGTAACCATCACTGGTATCATGAATGTGTTAAGTCCCCCTTAGGACTAGTTATCAAGTAAGAAAATCAGTGTGTATCAAATTTTTTAAGGTGAATTTGAAAAATTCACTTGAAAACCTGTTCACTTATTTAAAATATGTTTGCTTATGACTGTTTAAAAAAAAAATAAGATAATTTTTTCTTTCTTGAACATTTAATTTGGGTTCCATGATATTATACAGGTTTTCTTCCTTCTCCTCCGACTAATCTCTCTGTTTTGTTGAGGTCTTTTTATATTCTTGCTGTGCTTTAAATATGGGCATTCCTCACTCACCTCAAACCTGTACTTATTTCTTCTCACTCAACATATTCTTCCTGAGCATAGTAATTAATAGCATAGACTTTGGAGTCAGACAGATCAGACAGTTCAAATCCCAGTTGTGTTACTAGCTGTGCAACCTTGAGCAAGCTACTTCATGTTTCTGTGCCCATGTTTCCTTTTTTAAAAGTGGTATTAAAAATAAATTTTTTATACTTTCAAGATTTAAATGTAGTCGTTTATTTAAAACATTTAGCACAATGCTTTTCTTATAGCAAGCAGCCAATAAGTGTAGAAATATAGTAGTATAGCTATGTATATAGATACATATATCTAGTCACTCCTATGGCTCTGGTTATTGTCTATATGCAGATGATGTCCAGATTTTTTTCCAGGTTAGCTTTGTCTCCAGAATTTAGTCCTATATGTATTCTACTAGCTAAAGACACCCCAGCCCATTATGTACCTAAAATTGAATTCATTCTCTTCTACACACTTATAAACACTATCTCCAGCGTTCCCTGTTGTTGAATGATACATCTACCTGTAGCCTAAGCCATAAATCTACCCTTGACTTTTCTTCCTTACCATATGCCATTTAGTTAACTCTAAAATATTTTTGGATTCTGTCTCCTATGTTTTAAAATGGTCCATTTTTTCCCACTACTGTTGCAGAAACTCAAAATCTGGCAGTCATATATAATATATTTCTTTCCTTCATACTCATTTCCACTCCCTTCACCAGGTCCTCCCAGTTTCATTTACTAGTAGTTCTTAAATTCATTTGTGGCCTAGCCTCTACTTACCTTTTCCAGCCTCATCTTTTTATCACACTTTTCCCTCATTTCTGCACTTTCTCCATATATACCATATTTCCTCTCACCTCAGGGCTCTTGAACTTGTAGTCTGTCTTGCTTAGGCTCCTCCTACTCACCCTTCCAATATCAGTCCAGATCACACTTTTTAGGGACTTTTTTTTTGCTCCAAACTAGGTCAGGTTGTCCTCCTATAAATGCTCTTTGCCTCTTAAACTCCTGCATCAACCATTACACTTTTTGGCTAAAGTTATTTATGTGCCTAATTATTTGATTAATGTTCCTGGCCAAAGTATAAAGACCATGAAGACAGAGGCAGTCTTGTTTTTGTTTGCTGTTTTATACCTAGTGCCCATCGTGTTGTAGATTACTAGGTATGTGTTGAATGAATAGATGGTTATTGGCACTGCTTTGGTGAGGCCACTGACATCTCTTTTGAATTTCTACTTTTGCCTTGCCCTTTTTATGTTGTTATTTATTTATCTATAATTTATTTGAATCAGTTTCAAGTATACAGTACATTGGTTGGATGTGTATAGCGTTCATAAAATGATCCCCCCAATTGCTCCCTCCCTCCCCTGGCTCTTCACCTAGCCAACATTTTAATGCTAACTGCATTCCCTCTGCCATGCTCCCCATCCCTGTGGCCATCTATCAACTACTAATTTGTACTTCTTTAACCCTTCACCCCATTCTCCCATTCCCCTAACCCCCATCCCCTCTGTCCGTCACCAAATTGTCCACTATATTTGTGAGTCTGTTTTTGATTAGCTTGTTCTTTTTGTTTCTTAGATTCCAGTAAGTGAAATCATATGGTATTTATCTTTCTCTGACTTAATTTCACTCAGCGTAATAACCTCTAGATCCATCCATGTCATTGCAAATGGTAGGATTTCAGTTTTTTAATGGCTGAGTAATATTCCATTGTACATATGAACCCTAATTTCTTTATCCAATTGTCTGTTGATGGGCATTTAGGTTCCTTTCATATCTTAGCTATTGTAAATTGTGCTGCCATGAATATTGGGGTGCATAGATCTTTAGAAATTATTGTTTTAGCTTTCTTTGGATAAATACCCAGAAGTACAATTTCTGGATCAAAAGGTATATCCATTTTAAATTTTTTGAGAAACCTTCATGCTATTTTCCATAGCGGCTGTACCAATTTGCAATCCCACCAACAATGTATGCCTTGCCCTTTTCTAATACGTTTTATACATTGTAGCCTTAGTGTTCTACAATGCATACATGTTCGTGATGATCTTACAATCATTCAATTGTTCTGTATTGTCCTCAGGATAAAATTCATATTCCTTTCCAACCTCATCTCTCACCATTTCTTTTAACTCTATGCTTTAGCAATACTGAAGTATTTGTAGTTCCCTAGACACACTATTTATATATTTTTTTTCTGCCTGGAACTCCCTAGCTTTCTGTTTCTTCTTTTACTTCAACTACTAGTTCCTTTTTATGTGTCAGTGTTACTTTCCTCTCAAACAAGATTGAGTTAGGTTCCCTTCCTAGGTATTTCTATAGCACCCTGCACCTGGTTATAGCACATATCACATTGTATTGAAAATGCCTGTCAACTTGTCTATCTAAAGACGGTTTCTTTATGATTGTTCCAGAACCTGGCATAGTGCATGGTGCATAGCAAGCACTCAGTGATTAACTCATGGGTGCATTAAGCTTAGATACAAAGGTTTAGACACTGTTGGGATTAAATCATTGTTAAGAACTTTAAATTGTAATGGTGGCTAGGAATACTAGGACACTTATTTGTAATACTAGGTAAATTATTTGCAGCACAAATGGAAGATAAATATGTAAGTAGTATAAATAGGTTTGATTTCACTAAAAGATACAGAAATGTGTAAAATTAAAACAACATTGGGAAATCATTTTTGCCTATTAGATTCACAAGGATTATGATTCATAATTTACAGGGTAGGTAGGGAATGATGAAATAAATACCCAGAATGTTGAAGAGTAAATGAGCCAGCTTTTTTTATAATACGATTTTGCAATAGCTTTTAAAATGTTAAATGTTTATCATTTTCCACCCAGAAATTCAACTTCTAGATATGTATCCTACTGAAATATACATATACGAAGGTGTCCAGATATATAAATACAATGTTGTTCACTCTAGCTTTGTTTCTGAAGGTGAAAATTTGGATGCAACCCAAATATTCATTAGTAGGATATTGCTAAAATAAATGATACTGCATCCATATGAAGAAATCATATACAGTTTTAAAAAATTAAGTAGAGTTATGTCTATAGATGTGGAAAATGGCTAAGATAACTTATAAAGTAGGTTACAAAACAGTACATATATAGCATCCCGTTTTTATAAGTAAATACATAAAATTATAGTATACGTTAATATATGTGAGAAGCATGTATATATTTAAAAAAATCTGGAGAACATAAAAAGAAAAAAAATATCTGTAGGGCTGTTCACCAAACTTAGCAGTGAAATTATTAGGAGACTGATACTAAGGGAAGCTTTTATATTTTATGTTAAATACTTTCTGTAATGTTTGACTTTAAAAAAAACAATAAGTACGTGTTATCGGGAAATAAGATTAAAAAACAATAAAGAGCATAGGCTTTATGGTGTTAGGGTGCTTTCAATTCTGAGTATGAGCTGTACACTTACTTTTCCCTTTTTTCAAATAGAATGCCCAGTGTTTACATGGGGACATTGCACAGTCACAAAGAGAAATTACACTGAAAGGCTTCAGAGAAGGTAGTTTTAAAGTTTTGGTGGCAACCAATGTGGCTGCCCGTGGTTTGGACATTCCTGAGGTTGACCTGGTCATTCAGAGTTCTCCGCCACAGGTAGGAAATGAGATTTGATTTGGGGAAAAGAAAAGTAGCTGTGTAAATTACCATTTTATTTACAAGATATTGTTTGTGGTATGAAAATATGTTATCTGTTCTTGCTCTTAGCCATTTTTTGTTAGTGTGATGTTAAATTGATTAGAATCTGATGCCCTTGCAAATTACTAAACTTCATTATTTAGATTTAAAGCATGGATTCGTACAAGGGAGTTATAAAAAGTTGCCATATAAAGAGTCCAGGGATGCGGTGGATAAAAAGATTTAAATCATACCCCTTTATCCCAAAATTCTGCGTAAAAATTCTTTGGGATGTTGAAAAGAGCAACAGGATTGAAATAAAAATATTATTATTAGTGATAGTTTGTTATTAGCATTATTATTTTGATGCCGGAATGTGTGCAACTTGCTAGATTTTTAAAAAGTATTACCTTTTCTTTTTAGGATGTTGAGTCCTATATTCATCGCTCTGGACGCACAGGTAGAGCTGGCCGGACAGGGATTTGCATATGTTTTTATCAACCAAGAGAAAGAGGTCAACTAAGATACGTGGAACAAAAAGCAGTAAGTAGAGTTAAATTATTTCAGGCTTTATTTATAACTTTTCTCAGTTTAAGCTGCATTTGGATGTGAAGCATGTGGAGAGCTAAATTTGTATTAGCTGCAAGACTGTTTTAATACAACTTTTATTGTGAAGACAGAAGAGCTGACTTTCTCATTTTTCCCATGAATTTCTCCCTTGAAGTGCATTGTGATTTTAGTACCTCTCAGTTCAGCCTTGTAAATGGGTGACTGTGACATTGTCTTGGTGTAATAGTTAAGACTATATTGAATAATGGTACAATAGCCAGTTTCTAGAAATTATACTTTTTGTGGTCTGAATTTTTTGTCATATTTCACATTTTTCCTATTTTTATGATGTTTTTATACACTTTTATATACTTAGTAAAATGAGAGGGTAATAAGAAAAAATGTTGATAGATATAAATAGCATTTTTTTCTTTTTTTGAATCAGCTTTATTTTGCAAGTGAAATTCCATAATTGTAACTAAGGGGCAATTCAGAAATTTTTTTTCTTTTTGTATATTTTATAATTGATGATATATTAGAAAATGCAGATCTTTGATCTGCTAGGGCTTGGAAATCCTTAAGTCCAAGAAGTGGAAATTCAAATTATATTAACTTAGGAATTAATTGTAAAGACTTCCATTTTTCTTTAATATAATTCTTTCATTTTCAGGGAATTACTTTTAAACGTGTAGGTGTTCCTTCTACAATGGATTTAGTTAAATCTAAAAGCATGGATGCCATCAGGTATGCTTTCTGACCTTGCTGAATAATTTTTTCTTTTGTATTAGGCTATTCATCTTTAAGCTCTCCTAGTTCAAATATCAGAAAATTTAATCACCAGTTTTACCAGCAGACATTTAGTTATATTAAAATACGAAAACGTTGCTCTTTCTTTTCCCATTCATTCTCTTTTCTTTAATTTTTTTCTCTTTGTCTTGACCAAGAAAATTTGCTATTTTTAAACCATAGGTCTCTGGCTTCGGTTTCTTATGCCGCTGTTGATTTTTTTCGACCATCAGCTCAGAGACTGATAGAAGAAAAAGGGGCAGTGGATGCATTGGCAGCAGCATTAGCCCATATCTCTGGTGCATCGAGTTTTGAACCACGATCTTTGATTACCTCTGATAAGGTAGAAATCTATGAGAAAATTGTATGTACTTAGATTAAAACTGAACCATAGTCATCTGTTTATTTGGAGAGAAATACAGGAAACTTTCACTTTACACAGTACTATGTTAACTGAAACTTACGTACTAGAACCTATTCCTTAATTTTTAAGTTTTCATAGAACCACGCAAATCAAGAAAACCATGCAGTTAACACAGTACCATGCAAAGTAAGAATTGCCTGTATATGTGGAGGGTGTGTGTGTGTGTAAGTAAAATCATCTGACATGGTCCCCTCTTAGATTGGTGTCAAATGTCAAAACAAACCATACTAGAGCCACTGGTTGCAAGTAATTCAAAGATTTGTTTATTACTCACTATGGTATAAGTGAGAGGAGTCACTGGGTGAGGGGACCCATAAAAAAGAGAGCTCCCTGTCTATGGCCATGCCACCCTGAACAAGCCTGATCCCATCTGATCTCAGAAGCTGAGCAGAGTCGGACCTGGTTAGTACTTGGATGGGTGGCCACCTAGGAAGACCAGGTGCTGTAGGCGAAAAAAATAAAAAGTAAGGGATTGTAAACTGACAGGGTCCTTGTAATCTGTGAGGTCAACCAAGGGTTGCCTCACCTAAAAAAAAAAAACAAAAAAAAACAAAAAAAACCTCTCTGTATGGATGGGGAGAAAGAGAGAGAGAAATTGTCAAAGAGAGTTGGTGGGAGAGGGGAACAAAAGGGCAGGGCAGGTAAATTTGCATGTGACTTATTTGGTATAGCATAAATGACTGCAGCTGGGTCATCTGTGGTTTTCCACCTGGCAGGTATTAAGAGTTTAGCCAAATGTCATTTTGCTGAGAGTGACAATGTGTCTAACTCTACTTCTCTGTCCCTACCACCCTCCCATTTCCTCCCCTATATATCTTTTTAAAAAATTAGGATCTAATTAAAGTTTATATGTTAAAATTGGTTGTTATGTCTCTCTTTTAATCTGGAACTGTTTTCTTATCTTTTTAATTGATTATTTGAAGTTTCTAGATAAGTTATCTACATAAGAATCTAGAATAGCTTATCTTCTGGATTTGGTTGGCTTTCTCTTCATTCATCATTTAACTTATACCTTTTTTCAGTCCATTTCATAAACTGGAAGCAACGTGAAAGCTTAGTTTTATATTCAGGTTAAGCAGCTTTGGCAAGACTACATTTTAGTGATAGTGTATACTTCATACTGCATCACATCGGGAGGCATATACTGTCAGATTGTTCTAGTACTAGAAATGCTTATTAGTTCGATTGCTTAAGATGGAAACTGCCATATATTCCCAATATAAAGGTATAGTTTACTCTCTATAATTAGTAAGTAGTCTGTGGGGTGATACTTCAGCACTGAGCAAATATCCTATCCCTAAAAATCCACTTCTTAAGAAAATACTGAGTCTTTTAGAGCTAAGAAGTACTGAAGAGGTCATTTAATCCCAGTCCTTAACTAACAAAAGAATCCCTTTTTGGCAGATGGGTCATCTAAACCTCTGATTAAAATACCTTAGAAATAGAGTGTTAGTGGTTTGACATTTCTTTTATGGATTAAAGCAAAATCCCAAGTGTTTACCATGAGTCTGCTACAGGGCCTTCCCCATGCTACCTTTTTGTCCTCATCTCCTTATCCCTCATCGCTCTCCCCTTGTTTCAGATACCCTACTTGCTGTTACTCAGACATAAACCTACTGCTGCACAAGGCCATTGTTCTTACTTGCACTATTCCAAATGTTCTTCCTTTTCAATAACCACATAGCTTCTTCCTTCACTTCATTTGGGTCTTTCTCCAAATAATAACCTTATCAGAGAGGTCTTTCTCCTTCACCCTGTTTAATATAGCTTACTCCTCTCATTACTCTCTATTCTCTTGCTCTGCTTTATTCTTCTTCATGATGCTTGTTACTATCTGACATTCTATGTTTGCTTATTTGTTTACTGATTACCCCACTTCCCCCCTCCCCACCAAAAGCCCACTAGAATGTAATCTCCATGAGAGGAAGGACTATTTAATTGCTGAATCTCTAGCACCTAGTAGAGTCTCTGGTGCATACATAGGGGACATTCAATAAATTTGTTAGATGAATACCTCCATATGGCTTCTTTGATCTTTTCGTTGTCCAGTAAAGTTTACAGAACAAGTAATTTTTGCTTATATAATAGTCACTTAAAAGTTTAAAGAGGTTTATGTCCTCTTGTTTTTCCACTCCAAGCTAACTTGGACTCATTCAGAATTGACTTCCTTAATTCTTCACTACCTTATTTTTTCTCTGATGCTCTAGTTTAATTATCTCTTAAAGCTTGATGGTTAGAATTAAATATAGTCTTTATAGCAATACATATAAGAATGGTACTTTCAATGATCTATAAGTCTTCTATTAATATAGTTTCTAAGAAGTTATGTTTTTTAGCAGTCATAGTGTTGGCCCATAAGTATACCGTTAAGTCATGAAGGGCTATAGAATTCGAACTTCATTGTCTTGCTGCTTTTTTTTCAAGAATAATGTGACTTTTATTCCTTAAGGGGTTTGTAACCATGACTCTGGAAAGCCCAGAAGAAATACAGGATGTCAGCTGTGCTTGGAAAGAACTTAACAGAAAGCTGAATAGTAATGCTGTGTCCCAAATTACCAGAATGTTCCTCCTTAAAGGAAATATGGTAGGCTTTTCTAGATAAGTAAAAAGTTTTTTAATCAACTACTATAAATGTTTATAAAGACTAGCAGGTTTTGTTCCTTTATTTTTTTGAAGCCTAATGAGATGAATAATATTATTTTCTCTGTATGTTAGTTGGTTTCCAGTTGTAAAATTTGGAGGAGTTATATAAACAACTCATTCCTCTAGAAAGCTATAAGTATTCTGCTTAGTTTGAGTAACACCCAAGTTATCTAAATTTCTGCCCTAATAGACTTATCATGTGTGGTTGTGTGTGTTTATTCTCTAAGTAACTTATGATTGCAACAGCTAAACAATTCTATTATTTAGGGAATATACAATATTGGTTTTTGAGTGGCCTGCTATTGGTTGTTAATGAGGAGAATGAAGTGAATTAAGTATTTTAATACATTTATTAAATAGCAAAGTTAAAGCCATCTGTAATATTAGTTACTGATTTCTTCTAATGGTTTTGAGAAAAGATGTTATATTTATTCACCTAACTTGACTATTGAGGTTAATTTTAGCCTATAATTTATTAAATTAATTATTTATTGGAAATAATTTTCTCAAAGTTTAATATTACCTTCAAAAAAGATTTGTGGCAAGTATGAGAAAAATACACACATTCAGAACAAATGTGGAGGGGAGGGAAAATATAACAAGATCCTTCAGCTAAGCTAGTTGGTACACTTGAGTTACAAAATTAACTTTCAACTTTTTGGCAACCAAGACCAAAGAGGAAACATCTTGGGTTACATCAGTCTCTTATCTGGTAAGCACTGCAGCTCTTCAGGAGAGAAACTTTCTGGCACTAAATTTTTAAAGGAATTTATTAGATGAATCATTGTACAAGGAACATAGTACAACATTATAGTATCTACAAAAATTTTTCTGAGGAATGCTCTAGATCCTTAGTGTAGTAGTATATTCTTATTAAATACTGTGTTTAGTTACTTTTCAGATTTAGAAAACACAGTAAACAGCCACTCTGTGTCATGGGTTGTTATATATTACCTGTTCTGATTCTATTAGGTATAGTCTGGGACACAGCTAATCTTTTCTTTTTATAGCTAATATAAGATTACCAGCAAGTATTAGAGTATTAGTAAAAAATTAACTCGTATATCTAAATAAAAATGTTTTCATTTTGCTTTTAGGGTGTTTGCTTTGATGTTCCCACAACTGAGTCAGAAAGTTTACAGGTATTTAAAAATTTTTATCTGTTAAATAATTGAATATATTTCTCTAAAAGATAGATATTTAAAAAATCGTAAGCACAATATCATTATCATGCCTAAGTCAATTAACAATTCCTTAATATAAAATATCCAATCTATCCAATCATAATTTAAAACATTTTCTATTATAAACAATTTCAAACATAAAAAATAGAATTGCATACTAAATCCTCATGTATCAATCACTTAGCTTCAGCAATTATCAACTCATGACCAATTTTGTTTCATGTATACTTCCATCCACTTCCCTACTCTCCTGTATTACACTTTTGAAGCAAATTCTAGGCATGCTATCATTTTAACCATAAATATTTCTATAAATAGTAAGGATACTTATTAAAAACATAATCATAATATCATAACTAACTCCCCAAAATAATAATTCTATATTATCCAACTTGTGTTTAAATTTCCCCTATTGTCTCCTAAATATTTTTATTTTTATTTATTTTTTTATTTTTTCTAGATATTTAATATAAGGTCCATAAGGTTCATACTGTAATTTGATGTTTCTTAATCTATAGGTTCTCCCTCCATCTCTTTTTAAAATTTTTCCTTGTATTTTACCTGCTGAAGAACGAGATTGTCCACTGGGTTCCTACATTATAGAATTTGTTGCATTCCTGTGCATATTTATATACATAATTTGAAACAAGAAGGAGATTATTCTGTTTCTTAAGTCTTTTTAAAAGTTCAGACTATATTGTGAATACATTTCTGTGTTAACTACATGGTTACTTTTTTTTTTTTTTTACAGTTACTTATTTTTAATGGTTCCTTAGTATTTGGCCATATGGGTGGCTAACTTTTCTTAATCAACGTTCTATTTTCTGACATTTTAGATTATTTCCAATAATATACTGTAATAAACAGGCCAGCCCTTAATTTGGTATACCTAATAAGTCTTTATACATTGCCATGTTTATCTCTTTAAGATGAATTTTTTAAAGATGACTGCTTGGCCAAAAGGTTTGCATATTTTTAAGATTTCGGTTATATATTGCCACTAGTGGTATGTTTGGGTGTTTGTCTCTGCTCACTCTTATAACCAAGATATTTTAATATTAATTTTCCTTGGCAAGTCATGATCGCAATGAAGAACAGTTAATGTAAAAGGATATGACATAGTGATGCTCTTATGAGCCACTGATTTTGTGTATGTAGAGTTGTTTACCCCGATAGCAAATGTTTCCAATGCTGGTGTTGACAGGTTTTTTAATCTCCATCATCAGCTCTCAGTTCTTGCTTCTGTCAGTATACCTGCTGAAAGCAGTGTACTACTTATTAGTGGTGAATTTGTTTTGTGCAGAGAAACCAGTGCTCTCTTTTAGAATGTGTAAACTGTGTATGAATTTGGAGTTTCAAAATGGGCCTGAGAGTTTCTCCTGAGACGAAAACTTAGGAACTTTAGTGAATGTACTTTGAATATCGTTTTTTTTTTTTTCTGGTTTTCAATTTTGTTCCAGATACTTCGAATTTAATGGATCAATGGCCTTTAGCTAATGGATAGTAGATATAAAAAAAGAGTCTACTGTACTCATGTGCTTGCTTATAGTTTCTATTTTGCATTTATATTAATCCTATAACTTCTCCTGACAGGCAGAGTGGCATGATTCAGACTGGATACTCTCAGTGCCAGCCAAATTACCTGAAATTGAAGAATATTATGATGGAAACACATCCTCTAATTCCAGGCAGAGGAGTGGCTGGTCAAGTGGCCGGTCAGGCCGGTCAGGCCGGTCAGGTGGTCGTTCCGGTGGCCGGTCAGGTAGACAGTGTCGACAGGGGAGTCGATCAGGAAGTCGACAAGATGGTAGAAGACGAAGTGGGAATAGAAATCGATCAAGAAGCGGGGGCCACAAACGGAGTTTTGACTGAGAATTTGATAATTAATCTACCAGTGTGAGCTTGCATATTTCTGCCTAATCATGTACATTATCCACCTAAAATTAGGTCATGATAGTTGAGGTATGTGTCTGCTATTTGCAAAGAAGTTGGTCGTATTTTTTTAAAAAGTATTTCACAAGAATGGTTGTAAACAAAACTACTTATGCAGTTATACCTTTGAATAAAAAAAAACTCCTTTTATTGTCTCTTTTCACTATGTGTTTAGAATGTTCCTCAATGTGATCTTTTAAAATGTTTTCTAAAACATAGCAGTCAAGTTAATCTTACTTGTTTACTTGCTTTTTACAAAATGTAGTGTATTTGCTTTCAGATTATTCCTTCCATAGGATATAGGGTAGACAATAAGAAATCCCTTCTACATTAAAGGGCTGTATAAACTGGTAACATGGTTGGTTAGGTGTAGCAATTTAAATTCTAGATATAATTAATTAAAAGGCTGTGCAATCAGTGCACACTCGATAATTTATTCAACAGATATTGGTTGGCTGTCTCTTGTGTGCTTATCACTATACTAATTAGTAGGGATATAGTGGTGAACAAAGGCATGTTAGTTCCTCCAGGAACTAACAGTCTAAAGATAGTCAAGCAGTTGTGAATGAAGTTAACATCTAAAGTCTAAGGTGAAGATAGGTATGGAATGCTAAGGACCTAGTTGGAGTGTGCCTAATGAGTCTTAGGAGTCGGGAAGACTTTTAGAAGAAATGATGCCCAAAAGGAGAAGTTAAAGTATCAGTTGATCTCGCCAGATATATGTGTATGGTGGGAAGAAGAATTTAGAAGGGAGAGGCTTTGCTGGTAGACCAGCATATGCAGAAACCCAGAAGCAAGGAATAGCATGATAAGTCTGAAGAGTTACAATTCAGTGTGGTTTGTGTGTGACAAGCAGAAGACAGGAATAAGAGAGATAGGAGTTAATATTTACAGGGACCAGATTTTAACGGCTTGTGTGCATTGTTACGAAGTGTAAACATTTTCTTGAAGACAGTGGGAACCATTAAAGCATATAAAGTGAGGATTAATATGATGAGCTTTGTGTTTCTGATGATTACTGGCTACATTGAGACTAGATTACAGAAGGGCAAGACTGCCTCAAGATACGGTCAGAGTAATCCACGGTAAGTAGGGGTGATGGCGGTCTGCACTAATGATAACATATTTTAAGTGATGAGAACTGAGGTACTTGAGAAGTTGTTGCTTGTCCAGAACCACATAGCTGGATAACACGTAGTGGAGTGAGGATTTTTATCAAGATAAGTGTAGCTTCTGAACCAGCACTCTTAACCACTGTGCCTAAGTAGTGGCAGTGGACATTGAGAGACATGAATAGATTTCAGAGGTTTTTAGATAGAATTGTTAGGACTTAGTGCTTTGAATTAGAGGATGAGAGAGAAGCAAAAGGACGAAACCTAGATTTTCGTCACTAAGATAAGCTACTAGGACAAAGCAAGAAAAGCTATGTGGGGAGGGAGTGGAAATATGATTAGTTCAGGATTAGATATGTTTTAATATTGTCCCATGAGATAATGTAAGAGGAGATGAACAGTAGGCAGTTGTTTTTATAGGTTCGAAGTGGAGAGAGATCTGTTCTAAAAATTTGGGAATAATAATAAATCAGTTAAGGTGGTAGATGAGATTATCTAGAGAAATTATAGTCAGAAAAGAGGACTGAGAAGGGAGCTCAGAGGCACACCAATGTATTTACTGTGTAGCAGAAGAAAAGGGGTCCTATTGAAAAAGGAGAAGAGGACAGAAAGCCCAGAAGTGTGAGGCTTTCACAGGAACCAGAAAACAAGCCTGAAAGGGCCACTGGACTTGGCAAAAAGACATTTGACATGAAGAGCAACCATGTTAATAGAGTATTAAAAGTAGAAGCCACTTAGCAGTGGATTCAGTAATAAATGGAAAATAAAGAAATAGGGACAACTAACATGAAGTCTGGCTGTAAATAGGGAAGAACAAACTGAAGCAGGACCTAGAGGACAATTTGAGCATGTTGAAATATTAATATGGGAAGGAGCCATAAAGGAGGGAGGAAGAGAATATATGATGTAGCAAAATCCCTATTAAAGACCCATAGGGATGAGGTCGAGCACACACGAGATTTTAGCCTTAGATGGTACATCTCTCTAACATCTTGTCAGGAGAAAAGTGTGATTATCATATAGGTGAGTTTTAAGTTGAAGTGCCTGCCTCATGTTTTCTATTTTTTTCTTTCATTATCATCTGTGGAGGGTGAATAGGGAAGTAGTAGGCTAGGAGGTTTGAGGAAAGTGGAAAAATGCTGAAGTATCAACTATAGAACAAGATGGAGAACTCAGTAGGCAAACTGAGGGGCACAGGTAGCTTTCAGGGTCCAGTTGAGATAAGAGACTGAATTTGTAGTGGCAGCAGTTGGAGCGATCAAATGATTAATTTCCTGTAGCAACATTCACCATTCTCTTATAGGGATGGAGATGGGAGAGAGTCGATTGATCCAGGATTAGAGTTTCGCTTTGAGAAGAAATGTTAAAGATGCAACAAAAATGACTGGAGTAATGCTCCATGGATTGTAGACATCCTAGGAATTGAAGTGAAGATGGGATAGATAATAGAGTGTAAAAGGGGCATGGGACTAAAGGTCAGTGAGGGATGTATGAAATTGAGATTTTAGGAGTGGAACAGTTGGGAAGACAGGTGCAGGGTGTGGTAGGCCTGTGGGGGACAAAATATCAGTGAATGGTGGATGTTAGTAAATTACCTGAAATAGGAGTATAGGGTGATAATACGTCTTCAAAGGGAAAAGGGCATTTACATGAAAGTGAAGGAGCCATAGTTTGGAAATGGCGTTGAGGAATAGAGAACACTGACACCAGACAGAGTACATGGCATGTGTGAGGAAGCTGCAGGGGGAGTATTTTTCAGGAAGAGTCAGATTTCAGTTAAGCCAAGGTTGGGGGAAGGACCTCAGTGCTGGATTGAGAAAGGAGAAAGTTTTGATTATAGGGAACAGAGCTCCAGATAACTATGACTGGGTGCGAAAATCTCAGTTGGCTTTGCATTTGAATAATTGTGAGCTCTGAATTTATGCCCAAGATGAAGCATGGGCTCCATTTCTAGATGCATGACTACTAATACTTAAGTCAGAATATGTTGTGTATCTACAGTGTTTGGGGTACAAAGGTGAGTACTAATACTTAAGTCAGAATATGTTGTGTTATCTACAGTGTTTGGGGTACAAAGGTGAGTAAGGAGTGCCCAGTCTCTGCCCAGAATCTGGTGACATAGTTGGATACATAAACTTAGGTCTATGGCAATAACTAAATGCAGTGACTTGATAGAGCTCTGCATAGGCCACCTAGCCCAGCCCAGGGTTCACAGAAAGATTTTGGACACAATGATTGCACATGAATTAAGTCAGGAAAAAGAAACAGGGAAATGGGAATGGGCATCCAGGCAAAGGTTTAATGTAACAACAAGGTCTAAGTATAATAAACTAAGTAGATCTTCTCTGTGAGGAAAGCAGTGGTGAAAACACAGCAAGAGTCATATCTTGGAAGGCTTCACAGACATTGGACAGCCACTGAAGTGTTTCAGAGAAAAGAGTGGAAAAGATAAGCATGTAGGTAAATACTAGCAGGATGGAGATGGATTTAAGGGGTCCACTTGCTAAAAGCTGGCAACCCTGTTCGGAAGGAAAGTGGGGCAGATACTAACAAGATTAAAGACTAGCCTTCTATATCTTCTGGAAGAAGAGGAAGGGCAAATTCCTCACCAAATTCTCAGCTTTGGGTGGCCACTCGCCTTTACTCTGCTTCTTCCTCATAGAGCCCAGCATCTTCATGGCACCACCTTTTGGCTATTCAGAGCTTCCAGTTTGGTACTCTGTGCCCTAGTATGGGTCACTTAACAGCTGTTTGACTTGAATCAATTGCCCTGATCTTCAGGGTTTTTTTTTTTTTTTTTCCAATTACAGTCGATAGTATTTTATATTGGTTTCAGATGTCCTGATCATCAGTTTTTGAATTTGTAAATAATATATTTTGTTTCCTTCAGCATTAGACACTTAACAAATTCACATTTAGGTGTGAATGTCTGAGAGTCTCCTCTCGCACTGTTTTGTTTTATATATTTTGGGGTAGTGCTTAATAATAATTTTTAAAATCATTACTTTTTCATATTAGTAGTACATGTCCATTGTTGAAAATTTAAAAGAAATAGAGAAGCAAATAGAATTAAAACCACCCATAATTATATCACTCAGAGATAATTACTGCAAACACTTTGTTGTGTAAACTTTTGAATTCACTGTGTGTGAAACAAATTCTCCCAATTTTTCGAAAACATTACATATGTACATCAGAGGAAACTAGTCTGGCACAGTCACTATTCAAGCAGAGCTTCACATTTCCTATCGAATATATATTACTCATTCTATTTATTTTAGACTGATGACTAGATTCAATACAGTAATTTGGCTACCTCTGAGCCAAAAAAGGCTTTTTGCATGTTTCCTCTTAGAATTTTGGCTTTGCACCTATGTGCAGGTATGTCACAGAAGAACTTTATAGGCTTTGACAACAATTTTCCATTTAGTGGTGTTCTGGGCTTACTCAACATCTGTTGGTAATAAAAAATGTGCTTATACTGTTTACAGCAGTATCATGCAGTTTTGTGGTTTATCAACTTGAGGCAGGGACTGGTACTTATATACTCCAAAGTCTGCAGTACGATGCCGAAATCCCAGATGTGAAGCATTTTTAGTCAGTTGATTGACTGCACTCATGTTTGCTCCCTCTTCTATCACACCAGGATGATCGAATTGCTTGCCTGCCTGGGCACATAGCTAAAATTTATTTCAACGAGTTCCTTCTCCCATGCCCCACCCCACATTGCCATTTAAGTGATCAGTCAACATTATGTGATAGGCTACTTACTGTGTGCCAGGCACTGTCTGAAATCTTAAGGATACACAGATGGATAAATCAAGGCTACCAGCTCAAGGATATTATAGAGTACAAGTTAAAGCATTGTATATTTACATAAATTTATCTGTTAAAAAATTGAGACTGTCTACGGCCATGTTACCCTGAACAAGCCTGATCCCGTCTGATCTTGGAAGCTAAGCAGGGTCAGGCCTGGTTAGTACTTGGATGGGAGACCACCTAGGAAGACCAGGTGCTGTAGGCATAAAAAAAATAAAATAAATAAGGGATTGTAAGCTGACAATGTTCCTTGCAATCTGTGAGGTCAACCAAGGGTTGCCTGACCTAAAAAAATAAAATTAAAAATTGAGACAAACATCAAATAATTGTGAAACATGAAAGTTTTCCTTTAAACTGTCATTAAAAATGCAGTAAAAACTAATCTTATGGAATACAGAAATAAAACTTCCAGCATTTTCCTTTGTCATAAAATGATCGCACTTTGAATTGTTTTTTTTAAACACTTGACACACCTGTTTTAATAATTCATTTATTGTGCTCCATGTGCCAGGCACTGCTAAACCCTTTTCATTCATTATCTTAATTTTCTCAGCCGATGAAGCAAGTTTTGTTAAGCCCATTTCATGCACGAGAAACTCAGGTTCAGACTAAGTAAGGTGTCCAAAATCACAGAGCAAATAGGGCAGGTTTTCAAAGCCAGGCATGATTTCAACCCATTTTTTAAAACGATTTTATGATGAATTGGCTCCTAATTCTTTGGACCACTAGTTCTTCAGAATAAGTTTAGCAACATCATAGATCGTTCAATGGACCACTTCATCTCAACCGCTTGAATTAGTATATTGTCCAAATTATGCAAGACTAAGAGCCCCTGTATTTTCTAAGAGAGATCTATGTAGTTTAGGGACCCCTTTTGGTCCCAGGGCCCGTAAAGTGCCTCTATATGCCTTCATAACAAGTAACATTCGTCTATTTCTCACCAGTCAATAAAGCTTGAAGACAAGGCTTGTATATTGTCTGTCACAGAATCCTAGCCCTGTATCTCACATACGGTGAATGCTTAGAGGATGTTTGTTGAGTGCATGAATGAATAACCAGACCCTACTGAATTTTAGTTCTAAACCAGGCTTATGAATCTGGGCGCTTCCTTTCTGTGTCCTCAAAATGATCCATAACTGGAGCGATCTAAAGTATTGAAGAGGCGCCACTCAAAAGCATACTACAAGTCTGTATTTATCCGGCAGGGACTAGCGAGAATCTGACTAGTGTTTAAACGAGAACACAAAGCCAACCTTTGTGGTTCCTTCCATTTCTAGCATTCTGCAGGTACCTTTTAGTTCAGGCGCAGTAGGCAGTCAATTGACTGCCCGGGCAGTATCAGCAGCCGCTGCTTAGGGACTACCACCTGGGGCTTGGCTTCCCTGGGGCTTTCTGCTTCCGGGGGGAAAGGGCTTTGCTACAGGATGTGACGAAAGCTGGGTGGGCCAAAGGGTAGGCCGGTCTCTTCCTCTCCACGCGGTGGACGAGATCGGTCGCCTTACACAGCTTGTGCTGAATGATGCCGGGGAAACTCCTCAGTGACGTGAATTTGGAATCAGACACCGCCATGGGAAAAGTGGAGATACCGCGAAAAGAGAAGGTGCCACCAAGGGCCGAGGGGGCTAGGGCAAGGCAAGACCAGAAGCCGGGTCGCTGAGAGGAGCGGGGCAGCGGGGAACCGGAGAGAAGGGGTGCCCCGGCTGGGAGCGCGTGGGGCGCGGCGCTGACCCAGCTCGTCCGGAGACCCGCGTGAGTCTCGGTCAGGGGCCGTCCAGGAGTGGTGTTCTCCGTGGGCTTTGAGCGCGTCGGCGCGCTCCGGGAGCTCGGACAGATCGGAACTGGAGGGCCCGGCGTCTCACGTGGTACCCGAGTCTGGGCGCCCACGACCGGGTGTGCAGAGTTGGACGTCCGCGATTAGGCCCCACGTTTTGGCTCAGGCTCAGACCTCACTCTTGCGAGTGAGCGCGTGGAAGGAGTTGTAAGTCAAGGTCGGGACTAACGCTTTTAGACTAGACTAGGGAGACTTAACTCACCTGTACACGTGGGCCATATCAGCAGTGACATTCTCTTTATCATGTTAAGGGAAGTACAGTTTGTTTTCCGGTAAGCAACCCTTAGAAGATGAAGTAGTTAAGTTCTTAAGGTTTATTGACCAGATTACCCGTGGAAATGTAAAGCTGTGTTTTGCTAACTGTACACCATATTTTTGAGATGATAGGCCAACATCGCAATAGTCTTAAGTTACCTTTTTGCTGTCTGCCCTCTTTTGCTTCTTTAGATAGTGATTTAACTGTGACTGAGTCTGTTCTGAGATAAAGTGGAAACACAGATTGTCCCTGAACTTGTGTTGTATATATAGAATTTTCTTTCCTTGCTGTTTCTGGGTCTTTTTTATGGGAAGCTTGTACAACAGAAATGTTCTGGCGTTTTAGGAAGCTAAGGGAGCACAAACTTGTCTTTGCAGGTGGAGAGAAAGTGGTCCTGCATTATCTGCTCTTCAGCAGTAAACAGTGTTCAATTGAGGATACTCAGATTAGGAGGTCATGACCAAACTCCCTTATGTTCCAAAAGAGACCACTGGATTGGGAAAGCCACCCCTTCTGGTGAAACCAGGGGATGGAAGAACTGAAGTCTGGGAGGCTGGGGTGTGGGGGTGGGGGAGGAAGAGTGTGTGTGTGTGTGTGTGTGTGTGTGTGTGTGTGATGTGGGATAGATTACCCCTCCCCTACTCCATGTTTTGAGAGCAGAAGCCAGGCTTGACGTTTTAGGGAGATAGATTTCAGCTCCATGTAATAGTGTAATTAAGTTTTCAATAACATGAAAGTTGGACTGGGTCAGACATTTCAAGTAGGAGCCATAATCTGGTTTGGTTTTAAGGTTTCACTCATTCCATTTCCTTGTAACTTGTGCACTTTTTTTTCTTAAGAACCTCTTTTTTTATACATAGGGTGATAGATTATGGGTTTTTATAGCTTTTGGTTCATAAAATGTCTCTGTAAATTCATCTGCCTTTGTGAGATAGGCAAGGTAGATGTTACGAATCCTTGTTTTACCTGTACAGGAATTCTAGCAAAGAGTCTGCTTTAAAATCATCCATCCATGGACGTATGTGGCCTTTTTTACTCTATCATAATTAAACTGTATTTGGTCACTTGCTGTTGTGTATTTCGTTTAGAGCTGTTGGAGCATCCCTTGAGCCACTCCAAATCCCTTGTGAAATTTTGATTTTAAAACTTGTTTGACATGCATTGAATAGTTACCAAGAGACATTCACGTCCAAGCTAATGAAATTATTCATGTATATTTATCTCCATATAGCTAAAACATACTACTAAAAGGCGTATTGTTGATTTTTGCCTCATTGCTAGGTGAAAGTACAAATGTTGGAAAATACCCCTAAATTGTGTTCTTCATAATTATATGATCTTGCAATAATCTAGAATTAATCTGTTATACAAATATATCAGATGCTTTGTTCAGTGTTTATATTTTCTTTGATTATTTAGAAAGTTAAAAAAGAGAAGCCAAAATCTGGTAAGACTGAAGAGGCAGCAGAAGAAAAGCAAGAAGTTGTTTCCCCCAAAGCTAAAAAAGTTAAAAAGAAAGCAGAACCTTCTGAAGTTGATGTGAATTCTCCTACATCCAAAAAGTCAAAAAAGAAAGAGGAGACATCTCAAAATGACATTATTTCTCCTAAAACCAAAAGTGTAAAAAAACCAAAGGAGCCCATTGAAAAGAAAGTTGTTTCTCCTAAAACCAAAAAAGCAGTAAAAAATGAGGAGCCTTCTGAAGAAGAAATAGGTGCTCCTAAACCCAAAAAGATGAAGAAAGAAAAGGAAATGAATGGAGAAATTGGAGAGAAGAGCCCCAAACTGAAGAATGGATTCTCTCATTCTGGACCTGACTCTAACTCCAACGAAATTGCCAGTGAAGAAAGTAACAGTGAGTTAGAGCAGGTAAAGTTGCATTTAAATATGTGGAATGTATCTTCTGTTGTTTCAGATAAATAAGTAGGTAATTGCTACATATTATTTAATAATGGAAGGGCCGGGCCCCCTCAGAATGCCTCCTTTGCAAGTAAATAGATTTGTTTAAATATGGTAAAAATCTCTCCACACACTTGCTCAGCTTATTTGAAAGTGAGAAATCAACAGGGGGGATATAGTCGTGCTTAATGGCCTTAGCTTCTCTCCTGGGGGGTTTCACCAAATAAATCAGGATTAAATGGAACTACTGAAAAGTTATCTATTTGCTAGATTGCATAAATCTCTTTGCTTTGGCCATTAACTAACTTAAGTTGAACCAGACGATTAAAGGTCTGTGCATTTGGAAGATAGTTCTGTTACTGTTCAGAAACATCAAAGAAAAATCCTAATTCTAATAAATAATTTTGTGTTTGATGTAGGTCGTGATCACCTTTTAAAAACTAATGTGGTCTAGAAAATTTAGGAAATATGGAAATTTATCAAAAAGCTCCTTAGAATTTCTGCATTCAGTAATTCAGTAAATGTTAAACACTTCAGGTATTGAAGTAACCTGTTGAATTTTATTTTCTTAACAGTAGTTTTTATACACGAACCTCTTTTATTTAATCAGATTAGGATTGTACTATATATGCAATCTTGTTTTCTGCGTTTTCCACTTTTATGTATGTATTTCCCTCACTTTCATTAAATATTTAATGTTATATGTATTAAATAAAAATATTAATCTTTTTAATGGTTACATAAAGCATCATATAAATGTTTAGAAATCCACATAAGTATTCCTGTTGGGCACTCAGATTTTTTTATCAATAATGCCACTGTGACCACTGTCATAAATGTTCTTATTTTCTATGAACGTATATGAGAAGTTGCTGTGGGAAAGGGCTGAGACTGAGTCTGCCATATATAATATATGTGCAATATATTTTTGCTACAGATTTTTCTTCTGTTAAGGTTTTATGGCTTATTACGATATATTTCCTTTTCACATCTTGATTTACCTACCACAAGGTACTTGTGTCTTTTTGGTTGATTGAGAAGAGATGTTTTAAAATAGGTTCTTCTGTTTCTCAAAAGGCTCTCTCTAGTAACCTGCAGGAGTAAAGTTAACTGATTTCTTTTTGTGGCGCTTTACTTGATAGGAAATACCTGTGGAACAAAAAGAAGGCGCTTTCTCCAATTTCCCCATATCTGAAGGGACTATTAAACTTCTCAAAGGTAATATTCTTGGAAATATTGTATAATTTAGAACATATTGTTTGGAAGCACTCCACTGTTTTGTTGAGATGAACTAGGACATGTTTTTATTGGTCACAATACATGTGACCAAATAATTGAAGTAGTTCTGTATATTAAGTATAGGACTATAGCGGTGGTCTTTGTTGCCTCTTAAACAGGTGATTAAAATTTATTCAATACAATATGTATATTCAGAAGTATATTGATTGATAGTGCTGCTGGAGTTAAATAGTTGATGTCATGTTAGTATTTTCTTTTTTATCCTCTTCTACTTCTTGAGCCATCTCTAGGTCAATGATACCATTCTGGCTTAGATCTCATGTTAGCAGTGTGCCTGTGAACGAGCTAGGTAGTCACAAATGTTCAACTAGGTGTTTTCTAAACAAGTATGGCACAGTCTAGACTGCAAAGCACTTGATTTTCAGGCTTATGCTGACCTATGGATAAGATTTCATGACAAGTGACTTAATCTCTTAAAATAATAAATAATTCAGTGCTTTGAAGTTTATTGAATTTTTCAGTCAAGCAGATTTTTCACTGCCAGAATATACTTGAGTGTGACTTTGTAGATGTTGAATTCTATCAGAAGGTAGAATTCCTTAATTCTGTAGGATCAGAAGCATGGGTCCTCCAGTATGGCTGGTATTTTAAGAACTGCATTGTCAAATAATGGTCAATTTGTTTACAGCCCGTGGGGTGACCTTCCTGTTTCCTATACAAGCAAAGACATTTCACCATGTCTATAGTGGAAAAGATTTAATTGCACAGGCACGGACAGGAACTGGGAAGACTTTCTCCTTTGCCATCCCTTTGATTGAGAAACTTCTGGGAGAACTGCAAGACCGAAAGAGAGGCCGTGCCCCTCAGGTAACTAGCTTTATTTTTATTTATTTGTTTGTTTGTTTATTTGGGGAGGCAACCCTTGATTGACCTCACAGATTGCAAGGACCTTGTCAGTTTATAACCCCTTATTTTTTAAATTTTTTACGCCTATAGCACTGGTCTTCCTAGGTGGTCTCTCATCCAATTACTAAACAGGCCCGACCCTGCTTAGCTTCCGAGATCAGATGGGATCGGGCTTGTTCAGGGTGGCATGTCCATAGACAGGTAACTAGCTTTAACAGGGACCTCAGGGGTTCTAAATGCCCATGGGCAAAAACATCTCTTGGGCATGTTTACGAACCCTATTTTTTATTGGGTTTTCTTTAAGTTAAAGCCTTTTTGGGGTATTTACAGCACATCTTTATCTGCAAGTAGACCATGGTAGTTTTTTTCTTTTTTTTCTTTTAAGTAATAGATGACATTGTTTAACCAGGGTAATTCTTTTAAGAGTATCAGCCATAAATCCTATATATTTAAGTATTGTAATCTGTCCTATGGTTGTGATCACCTGTATTATTAATGCTCATCATATTCTTTTCAAACTATTAGATGTTCTTGGGGCTCGCAGATTTGGTCAAGTGTCTGATCATATTTGCTTAAGATTGAGAAAGCATTTTTAATAGAGATGCATGAATAGGAGGGGCACTCAGGCAAAGAGGCCAAGCCCCCTACATCACTGAAATGCCTGTGTTATCACCTTGGCCGGGGGTTCTTGCACCTGTATTTCTGGCCCCACCTCACTTGTTTACTGGCCTTCCATGTCCATTCTCCCTCCTCATTTATTTATTTGTTTACTGCTATTAACAAATACAGTAGTAAACAAATGAATTATTGTAGCATCTAGAATACCACCTGGCACATAGTAGATATTTAGTAAATATCTGTAGGATGAATATATTAGGTCATTGTTCTTAACTCATATTTGCATCTTGCTGTTACCCTGCTTGAGTATCTGTACTGGTTTTGTGTTGTATGTCTCATTGGATCAAACTGAGACTGCTCAAGGATTTAAAGCCCCTCACCATGTTGGCCCTGCCTTACTACTCTGACTTCCATTTTGCTTCACATTCACTGTGGTGTAGAGGTTCGTACCATAGGTTTTAGAGCCCGACTGCCTGAATTTATATTCAGGCTCTTCTTCTTAGTCTTCTGGTTTTAGAAATCTATTGTGTGTTATTGTAGGTGTTACAATGCAATTGTTTTTTTGTTTTGTTTTGTTTTTTGGTATTATAGTACAATTGTATGATACAATTGTAGGTATTGTAGGTGAATAACTTGTAAGAATTAAATGAGAATAATGCATATTAAGCATTTAGTAGAGCCTGAGACAGTAAAAGCTCTGATATTAGCTGATGTTAATATCAGTAGTAGTATTCCTTGCTCAAGTTGTTCCTTTCCTGGAATGCTATTCTTTAAGTACTAGCAGTTCCACGAAATTTTCCCGGTTCCTTCAGCCTGCTCTGTGCAGCTCTCCTATAGCACCTACATTTGGGCACATAACTTTTCTTCTGATTAGTAGGATCGCAAGCTTTTCTTCTGAGTAGGTTTGTCAGGAACCATATTTTATTTATGATCCTTCCACACACAGCACATTGCAAAGCACATAATAGATATTTTGATAATGCTTGTTAGAGTGAGTTGAATCATGTAATGCTTTAAATTTAATTATTAGTTTTTCCTTTTCAGGTACTGGTTCTTGCACCTACAAGGGAGTTAGCAAATCAAGTAAGCAAAGATTTCAGCGACATCACAAAAAAATTGGCAGTGGCTTGTTTTTATGGTGGAACTCCCTATGGAGGTCAAAGTAAGTAAATCCAAAAGTGAAGGAAGGAAATTACCATTCATTGTTGGATGTCCTGGTTGGTTATCTTCTGACCTTGATATCCAGCTTTACCTGGTCTAGTTCTCTGGTGTTTTCTTTTGTTATTATTACTTAAAGATGGTCAAGAACATGGTCCTGCTTGATGATGTATTAGATCCTACGTACCATTCTTAGGACATTTGTCTTATCTGTGTTCATCTAAAGACTGTAAAGATATCTTACTGAACCCAAGAGGACAGAGTCCATTTGGGCCGTTAGACTAGAAAGTCAGAATTCAGGTTACTCTTTTTATCTGTCAAGGACCTTGGGTCTCTGCCTCCTCTTGCATTCTTGTTTCTTTCTTACTATAGGCAGGCTTTCTTTTCTCTGGGCCCAAGGGCTAAATGTTGCAGCCTCTGCTGTAGTATTCCATTAGTTCCCAGTTCAAGACCTTGAAGCTCTATAACGTAGAGCAGATACATAATTCAGGAAAGGATTCAAGGCATTAAAAAATTCTTAGCCTTGCACACAAGGCTTATGATTATATTTGCCCTTCTATCTTGTTTCCTTCCCCTAAACCTTACCTTATAGAAAGTTCCTATTTGTTTAAGATTCTTATTCTCACTTTGTGAAATCTTGACACTTTTCCACCAACCAAAGAAGCCATTTCTTTCCTGGTCCTGCCATACCCCACTGGTGCATTTTTCTGTTATGTCACATAACACAATGGACTGTCACTTCATACATGTTTTTTCCACTAGATTAAGGAGTGCTTTGAGTATCTTTATCTTCATAAATACTTAATATACTTAGCATATTACCTTGTACTTGTAATTAATAAATATAATAAATATTTTAGAATAAAAATATATGTAGCTGATACTCCAGACTAATAAAAGGACTTAAACACCCAGTGTATCTTATCATTGATGTTTTTTCTAGTCGAACGCATGCGGAATGGGATTGACATCTTGGTTGGGACACCAGGCCGTATCAAAGACCATCTGCAGAATGGCAAGCTGGATCTCACCAAACTTAAACATGTTGTCCTGGATGAAGTTGACCAGATGTTGGATATGGGGTTTGCTGATCAAGTGGAAGAGATTTTAAGTGTGGCATACAAGAAAGGTAAACTCCAAGCTCAAGGAACCAATAAAAGGGAGAGCAGAGGAAGCGTAGTGATTAAGTAGTGTAAGGGTTAAATGAAGGCTTGGGAAATTGGAGGTGACTTATTTTATTCAGGAAAACTTAAATTTTTTTAAAAAATAATAATTTATCACATAGTTACAATGGGAAATTTGGGAAAGTAAAGGGAAAATTTCATATTTACCAGTGTGGTATGCTTTGCTTTTGGTATGTTTCTTCCTGACTTTGTGCTATTTGTGTGTGTATGTGTTTTAATTATAACCATACTGTACATATAACAATTTGGCATAATAGTCCATGAAGTGGTTGTACCATGATTTAATTTCATCTACCTGTTTTAATTTTAATAAATAATTCTGCATACAGACATTTTTGTGCAGGTAGCTTCCTTTCACACCACAATATTTAGAATTAGTTCCTTAGGATAGATTTTCAGAAGCGAAATTACTTCTAGAAATTAATTCTACCAGCTTATACTGCCACTCGAAAAGTATGAAAATGCAATGAATTGGTGTTTTCTAGTTGGTAGGTCTTGTTATAACGGACAAGTTTCCCTTGTGGTTCGTAAAGGCCACTGGTCAGAAAGCAAAATAAGTTTAAAGTGCTTTTGCTGTTTCAAGGATCCTTTACATAAATTATTTAGGTAGCATTTCTTTGCCTGTTGGGAATTTCTGTGTCTTTCATTTTTGTGTTCTCAATGCCTGGATCGGCCTGGTGGTTGCTGTGGAATGTTAATGGACCCTAAAAGAATTGAGTGAGGTGGAATACTATGTAGGCTTGTTTGGGTTATTCATACTGATTTTTTTCCTCCAAAGATTCAGAAGATAATCCCCAAACATTGCTTTTTTCTGCAACTTGTCCTCATTGGGTTTTTAATGTTGCTAAGAAGTACATGAAGTCTACATATGAACAGGTGGACTTAATTGGTAAAAAGACTCAGAAAACAGCAATAACTGTGGAGGTAAATGATTCACTTAGTTTCTGGAATTAGTAATAAATTGTATATCATTTTTTTCCCTGTGATTGTTTTAACTCTGACAAGTTACAAACTCTTTTTCCAGATAAATAATAAATCCATGTGAAAAGCTAAGTAAAGACAAATTTCTTTCTGAGTTGTATGTGTTATTTGTGTTTTCCAAATTTCATCATCTGGCAGCCTGATTTCAGAAGTTTTTTGGAACCTAATCTGAATGAGCTAAACAATAAGAAATTACAGCTAGAATTTAAACTCTAGAGGTCAGCAGAAAAATCTAGTGCTCGTGTTGAAGCTGTTTTTCATCTTAGGGTCCTGTACCTAGGTGAATCGTTTCACCCAAGGAATAGACATGTACAGTAACTGACTACTGATTGCATTTTTTAAGTGGATGAGAGGACAAAACATACAGAAACTTTTCTTTTGTCAGTTATTTGGTCTCCTGTAGGAATGTGAATGGTATTTCTTTTCCTACATTTTCCTGATGAGGTCAGAAAATAGATAAAGAAGCTAGATGCTCTTTGGAGAAAGGGGAAAGGCTCTCTGCTTTAATGATTTAGTTTTTTTCTCCAAATGATAATGGTATCATCTGCTCTAGTCAGGCTTAAACAGTTGCTTCTAGTACCATTAGTGTTGAGCAGGTGGTTTCAGGTTCCAGCTAGGTTTTACTAATTTGATCTTTTTTTTCACTCTCTTATAAGCATCTGGCTATCAAGTGCCACTGGACTCAAAGAGCAGCAGTTATTGGGGATGTGATCCGAGTGTATAGTGGTTTTCATGGGCGCACTATCATCTTCTGTGAAACAAAGAAAGAAGCCCAGGAGCTGTCACAGAATGTGTCCATAAAGCAGGTTGGTCCTTCCTCACCCTTTCTTTTAAGGAGGCATCTTTTAATTAATAGAGTATACATGTAAGAGCTCACCTAATCTGTCATTCTCATCTCAGAGATGAGGAAAAGGTGGTTCAAACCCCCAAGATTATACCAACAAAGTAGATTTGATCACTCTTATCTGGTGTTTTTACCTTGTATATGTATTTGGGTACGGTTGATTTAATGACCAAGGATTGGATATAGTCTTGAGGTTTGTCCATGTAAAGCAGCGCATGTTTTCTCCTTTATATTATTTTCAACAGAAGTATCACCAAAATATGAATGTCTTTTACAGGTAAAAAGTACCTATAATGTTGGATCTGGTATTCTTAGGCCAGTTTGTTTCTTTGGCAGGATGCCCAGTCATTACACGGAGATATTCCACAGAAGCAAAGGGAAATCACACTGAAAGGTTTTAGAAATGGTGATTTTGGAGTATTGGTTGCAACCAATGTTGCTGCACGTGGGTTAGACATCCCTGAGGTTGATCTGGTTATACAGAGTTCTCCACCAAAGGTAAGACTTTTTTGTTGTTGTTGTGTCTTTGGGCACTAAAATAAAATGGAACTTGTATCATTTACTTTCATGTGATTAGTAATATTCTCTCATAAGTGCTAGGATGCTAAGGATGATTTTAAAATTTATTGCGATGCCCTCCCTTCAGAACTGACAGTTGAGTGCCAGTGTGGTCGGTGCCTAGAGATTGGGAAGATAATTTCTGATTAGAGGGAGTCCTGGAAGGCTTCATGGAAGTAGTGCAGTTTTGAACTGGACTTTGAACATGTGTAAGACTTAGATGGAGTGGGGCTAGAATAGATAAACTCATGAACTAGAGGATAGAGAAGGGAGAAAAGGCCTGTAGTTAATAGCCTCCATGGTTAAAACTGCTTGGGTGTGTGGGAGATGAGAACCTCTCAGGGAGGGTTCTAAAGCATAGTTTATGTGGTGTGGACAGTACTTCACATAAATTTAAAAAAGCCTGTTTTAAGTGTGAAGACCCTATAACTTACCCCCAAACCGTCACATTTCTCAGGATTAAAGGTTTACAGTGTTGGAAAAAATAACTCTGATAACTGTGAAGTCTTCAGTTTTTTTTAAAGGAAGTCCCATGTGTGTGGCATGGACATTGTTTAAATGAGCCTGCACCTGTACTGCCCAGTATGATAGCCACAGCCACATGTAGCTGTTAAGTACTTGAAATGCACCTGATCTGAATTGACATATGCTATAAGTATAAAATATACATTGGATTGTTTTTATTTTAACTTTTATTATGCACAATGGATTTTGAAGACATGAATAAAGAATGTAAAGATATCTCATTTGATTACTTGTTTTATATAGATACCATATTGAAATAATAAAACTTTTGGGTGTATTAAATATACCCAAAATAAAATAATTATAAATTATTTTAAATAATTTATTTTATTTTATATATTTTTTATTTTATATGAATATATTTTGTATATTTAAATATTTTATTTTATAAAATAATTTATAATTATTTAAATAAAATTAATTTTATTTACTTTATTTTATAAAATAAAATAATTATAAATTAATTTAACTTTTTAGTGCGTTTACTAGAAAATTAAAGATTGAAATTACATATTATGGTTCTGTTGAACAGCACTATGTTTTTTGCAGATTTGTCCACAGGATAGAGGCCATTGTTCTAAAGGTTTTTAAAAATTGTCACAGTTCTTTACATTGAAATGCTAAGGAACTTCCCTATACTTCCTCGCATATATAACCACCACACTTGCCTCTATGAAGACTGCTCAAGTCTTTGTCTCTTTTTTGTTCATTGTCACTCACTCATATATTTTACTTCAATAGGATGTGGAGTCCTACATTCATCGTTCTGGGCGAACGGGTAGAGCTGGAAGGACAGGGATTTGCATCTGCTTTTATCAGCACAAGGAAGAATATCAGTTAGCACAAGTGGAGCAAAAAGCGGTAAAACTATTTTCTTAGCTTTACTTAGCAACTGTTGAGTTATAAAGTCCGCGTTTGGTTTCTTTATTCAATTTTTTTACTAACTTTAAATTATTTTTATTTCCATCATGTGGCCATGACTGTGAAAGCTTATTAGATACATATTTTATATTTTGTTCTGTGATATAAAACACATTTTGAAATAACTTTGCATTTGAAAGCAGTGGTTTTGTTTTCATGTATACAGTTATAAGGAGTGTTTTTATGTTCGAAAGGCAGTTTTCAGACAATGATAACATGAACACACCAAAAATATTTAAACATAGAGTAAGGGGTTATAGGAATTGCTTGAAAACCAAAAGAATGAGAATATGTGAAAAGGATAAATTTTAAAGTGGGAGGGAAGAGACTAATTTTCCTTACAGAATTCTTCTGTAATGAAATTCTTAAGCAGCTACTTCCTCCTCCAGAAGGTGGAGCTTAATCTCCCTCTTTCTCTTTGAGTGGACTGCACTTAGTGATTTGCTTACAAAGAATAGAATAGGAATGTGGGGGTTGGGAGGAGTGCAGAAAGCAGGCAGACACTATACTACCTGGCCAGGTAATCATGGTTGACATCAGTGATAAGCATGTACCCCTGTTAAGATGTGATAAGATGGCATTGACCTCTGCTCTTCTTCCTCCAAACCCATAGCTCCAGTCTAAGCATGTGAAAAATATTAAACAGCCTCAAATCGAGGGATAGTCTACAAAATATCTGACCGGTACTCGTTAAAACTGTCCAGATCATGAAAAACAAAGAATGACAAACTGCTACAGATCAGAGGAAACTAGGAAGACATGATGACTAGTTGTAATGTAGTATCTCGGACTGGGTATTGGAACGGAAAAAGGATTTTAGTAGGAAAACTAGTGAAATTCGAATGAACTCTAGAGTTCAGTTCATAGTAATGTAGGAATATGGGTTTCTTAGTTGGGACAAATGTACCATGGTAATAACAATAAGAAAACTCGGTACATGGTACATAGAAACTCTCTGTAAATCTAAAACCATTCTCAAATATAAAGTTTATCTTATAAATATGTAATAAATATGTTTGGTAAATATAAAAAATTAAAGGACTACTAATCTCAATGGAAACAATGGCCACGTTGTACATTAAATTATGGTTCATTTTCTTGTAGGGAATTAAATTTAAACGAATAGGTGTTCCTTCTGCAACAGAAATAATAAAAGCTTCCAGCAAAGATGCCATCAGGTGTGTTCTCTACTGCTGCTATGGTCTGTTTTAGTGCTTGTTCTGTTAATTGCTTGTCTTTGTGTAGTAATGAGATTTGGCCTTTTAAATTTTATTTTCTTTATTTATTATTAATAATTTATAACCCACTTGTTATAAAAGCACTCAGACTGTGCTGAAGTAAAGTTATACAAAGTAAAAATCCTCATTTCTACTCATGCCTGCTCACCAGAGGAAACCACTAATAATAGTTTGGTTTGTCTTGGGCAGTTTAAGGAACTGTATCTTAGATACAGTGTAGGTGCTTCCCATCTGGAGATTGATTAGATGGGATCACAGATTATATTCTAAATCTTCATTAATACAGCTCCCCACCTGGGAAAAATGAGAGTTGCTTTTTTTAAGTTATAGTAAATATCTAGATTTTGAGGATTACATCAACTAACAGTGTTTGTCATTGGAGGTGCTACTGGCATTGGGGGCAAGAAAATCTTTTATTGTATGGGATTGTCTTCACAAATTGAAGGATATTTAGCTGTTAAGCATGCCTGGCTGTGCAATATGTATCCCTAGGGGTGAGTGAGGTTGGCATTATGAAAAACAAAAAGGCCCTGTTCTCCAAATGTCCCCGGCTTAGAACCAGAGACTGAACATCATTTTTAAAGTTCTTTCCACAGTTATCGTAAATATGTGACATGCTTATTTTAAAAAAATAGGAGGGATTCACGATCAAAAGAAATGCTGGGTATTAATTAGCATATTAATAGCTTGGGAAAGTTCTGCAAATGAAAAGAATTTAATTCCATATTGACGTACATTTTAAAATTGTTTACACTCTTTTTCTGTAACACCGTGATAAACATCTTAATATCTGTCTTATTTCCTTAGGATAAAATTTTTTTTTTGCTGGGGGGAGGATTGGTGGTCAATTAGAATTAGAGTCAATCAAAGGAATAGATTTATTACTACAGAAGTGTGACTGTATACATTGCATCAAAATGATGCATTAGGCATATGAAAGATGTGGTTTGAAAGTTATTGATTTATCTTGAGATGCTGTTTTCTTGAGAATGGAATCTGTCCACTTCTGCTATCCTTTCTCTTGACAAATACACTCTCAATCAAACTAGGCTTTTGGATTCTGTGCCTCCCACTGCCATTAGTCACTTTAAGCAGTCAGCTGAGAAGCTGATAGAGGAGAAGGGCGCTGTGGAAGCCCTGGCAGCAGCGCTGGCCCACATTTCAGGTGCCACATCAGTAGACCAGCGCTCTTTGATCAACTCAGATGCGGTGAGTCCCTGTCAAATTTCTGATGCTTTGTAATTCGGAGTTTGAGCAGGATTTGAAAATATTTCATTTAAACTTCCCAGTTGTTTTAACTTTTGCATTAAGGTAGATGTAAACAAACCATAGAGACTGAAAGATTAGCGGTTTCCAGTGTCCCAGTGAAGTGGGGGAATGGTAGTGACTGCTAACGGAATGTTCTAGAATTTTAGATAGTGGTAATGGTTGTAAGTTTTGTGAACATACTAAAAACTCTTGAATTGTACACTTTAAAATAGTGAATTCTATGGTATGTGAATTATATCAATTTTTTGAAATTTTAAAATATATATGCACACAAATGTATATATCCAAAATTCCTAGAAACTTTAGAAGGTATAAACTTTTTTTATTTTTTTTTAATTCGAGATAATCGTAGGTTCACATGTAGTTGTAAGAAATAATATAGATTCTTTGTGCACTTTGCCCGGTTTCCCCCAATGGTAATATTTTGCAAAACTATAATGTCACAACTGGTTATTTCTATGGCACAATCCACCAATTGGCACAGTCCACCAGACTTATTCGGCGTTCCCCAGTTTTACTCGTTCTAATTTGTGTGGTTGGTGGGGAGGTATATCCTTTTAGAAAGAAATTTTCCAGAAATATTTTAGAAACTTGAGGGCAGTTGTTTATAAGTTAGGCTTGTTTTCAAGACTTTAATTTTGTTCTCCTTTCATCCATAGGGCTTTGTGACCATGATCTTACAGTGCTCAATTGAAATGCCAAACATTAGTTATGCTTGGAAAGAACTTAAAGAGCAACTGGGTGAGGATATTGATTCCAAAGTGAAGGGAATGGTCTTTCTCAAAGGAAAGCAGGTAAGGAAGGCTGGGGCTTCTATTGTGACCTCACTTTTGGTTCAGTAGCTTTATGCTGTCAGTAAACACTGTATGGTGGCTTCTCCCTAATCTATGAGGATGCTGCATCTTTTCATTCTATACAGTCTTCTCTGGGCAGTGTCATCCGTGACCCGCAGTTGCTGCTTAGTCACTGACAACTACCTTATGTGTTATCTCTAGCCAGAACCATGTGCTAGACTGGAAGATCCAGCTGCTTCTCTGACATCTCCATCAAATGGGGTTTATTAAGTAGCTTAAAACAAACATTCAAAATTGAATTCTAAATCTTTAATTCAAATTCAAATTTTTAAATCTTGCCTTCCAAACCTGGTGTTCTTTCTTCTGATTCCTATTCAGAAGTTAATGGCATGGACCACCGGCACAGCAATTCTCAAACATTTTGGTCTCATGATCCTTTTATATTCTTAACAAGTATTGGGGACACCAAAAAGCTTTTGTTTATGTGGGTTATATCTATCGATATTTACTTTATTAGTAAGTAAAACCGGAACTCTAAGAGAAGAATATCATGTTCCATTAGCTAGCAGAGCAACGATGTCATCGCATTTAGTGTCTGGGAAATGCCACTCTCTCCTTCCTAATGAGAGAGTGAGAGTAAAACGACAGATAACATTTTAGTATTATGAAAATAATTTTGACTTTGTGGAACCTCCAAAAGATCTCAGAGTTTCAGGGGTACATTCTTGGAGAACCACTGACCTAGTAAACCAAACCAGGTTTATCTTCAACTCATTGCATGTCTGACCATGTTGTTTATTTCTTTAAGCAACTCCACAAATCTGTGGCATGAAGTCCTAACTTTCACATGGAGGATAAGATTCTTCATGAGTTGGCTGCTGCCCTCCCTTATCAACTTATCTCTATCTCCTCACTAGCAACACCCTCCACTCCAGTAATGCCAAGCACACCTTGCTGTCTCTCATCCTGAGTGCATGCTCAACCCACTGCTTATAATACTTCTTCCTTTATGGTAGCCTTTATGACTTGGCTTAGCTTTAAGTCTCCCTTGTGAAACTCCCTGGCCGTATGGCAGAGTTGGGGGCATCTTTTTCTGTACTGCAGCGTTTTAGGGTATACCTTTATTCAGGTAAATTTTACTTGCTGTGCTTGGTTACTGACTGAGAGCCTCAAGAACTCTATGACCTACTCAAGGGCAAAGACTGTTTTCTAGTTCTCTCTCTACCCCAATGAGTGCCTGGCATTGAATAGTTAGTAAACATGTGAATGAAGATTCCCACAAATGGCAAAATCGATCAGTACCTGATGCTACCTGTGGTTATAATTGGGTAAATTATTAGGTAGACAGGGGTGTTGCTCATAAAATATTGTAATTAAAGATGGCCAGTTGAGAGGGGTGCCTGTGTCAGTTAGTTGCAGGGACAATTTGACTATATTTGTGGAGACCAAGAAAAAGGAGGACTTTCTTAACTGGAAATGATGTCATTGCTTATTATCAAAGATAGTGTCCTGTAAAATATTTAATTTTTTAAAAACTTTATAGGAAGCTGAATTATGAAAAACTAGAAACTTAACAATAGAAGATCATTTATTTTTCTGTTTCAGTTAGGCCATCCTCAATAGTTCACACTCTTTCTGATGGAAGGCAGTATATTTTGATGGTTTTATACCATAGGTTTTGGAGACATACTGACCAATGGTGGAGCCTTAGACAAGACACTTAGCCTCTCCAAGCCTGTTTCCTCAGCTGTAAATGTTGCTAGTGGCTACTTGAGGATTAGCACGGTGCGATAGCAAAGAATGATCTCTAGTCAGTTCTAATTTGTTTTTGAGTACTTTTTTGCACCCTTGACTTTTTGCTGTTTTGCTTTTGGGAGATATAATATGTTGGCCTTGGTCTAAAGTTTATCTAAAATTGATACTTTTTTTTTTTTATTTGACATAATGCTTGGTCATTTAGAGTATTACTTGATGTGCATTTTATAATTCTAGTCAAAGGCTGGATTAACTTGAATTTGTTTTGATTTCTAGGGTGTTTGTTTTGATGTCCCTACTGCAGCAGTAACAGAAATACAGGTATTCTTTCACTTGGATTTTGAAGTTAACATATCTAAATTGTAAAATGTTCATCACTGACAGTACAGAATGGAGAGGGGAACAATAGCTTTGGTTCCTTTACTAAAAGTTAAGAACTTTAGTATTTTTTCTACCAGCCTTTTATTCTGTTATTTTTTTCTTGTTCAGCCTGCCTGTTTTCCTTTCTACAGAGTAGTGAACAATATCCAGCTTTTTTCCCTGTATATGTTATACAAGGTTTACATAAACATTTTTAATTATTACATCTTTATTCAGTACTGCTGTGAGAAACATGTTTATGTTTTTCTACCTGACAGCTTTGGATGCCCTGTAGTAATTGAATTGAATAAATGAGACTGTGATGAAGATACATTGCAAGGGTACTCCTCATAGTGAAACTTATTTTCCTACACTTTAGTGACTGGTTTTTGGGCCATGAGAGTTAGTATTATTTTTTACCAATAACCTTTTAAGCACTTAGGTTATCAGTTTGGTTTTTCTCTTTGAGAAAGAGCAAAAAATGTTGTCTTTCTCATGCCTTATTAAACCAAATTCAGTAAAAACCAAAGCATGTAAAAACAAACATCTCTCAACAGGAAAAATGGCATGATTCACGGCGCTGGCAGCTCTCTGTGGCCACAGAGCAGCCAGAGCTAGAAGGACCACGGGAAGGATACCGAAGCTACAGAGGACAGCGGGAAGGCAATCGAGGCTTTAGGGGACAGCGAGAAGGAAACAGAGGTTTCAGGGGACAGCGGGAAGGAAATAGAAACTTCAGAGGACAGCGATCAGGAGGTGGCAGAAGTAACAGATTTCAAAACAACAAAGGCCAGAAACGGAGTTTTAGTAAAGCATTTGGTCAGTAATTTGAAGTAGAGGATTTATATGGCAAAACAGAACTGTGTTTGGCAACACTGAACTGAACTTTCTTTTTCATACAAAGTTAAAAGCACATTGTGTTTCCTTCCTGACCACTTGCCCAGGCCCGCATCTTTTCCAGAGAGATAAGCTTCATTTAAATTATTTCATCTGATGATTGTCATTTATAACTTTATTGCTACTTCTATATTGGGTTTTCTTTTTGAAAAGGTGTATGAATTCCTTACATTTTTCTTCTAATGCATTGTCTATAGATGGTAAGGTAAAATCAAGCATGCATCGGAAGCTGTCTATACTCTTTAAGTTGATCTGTCTTCATATTTAAAGTTTTATTTTAATAGCGTTCTTTCTTAAGTACCTATGGGGACATGCAACAGTCTCTGGAGAAACACTTTGAGTAGTCAGGTTTTGTTCTGTAATTGGCATTCCTCAGCCACCTGCCTAATCATTACTCATGTGGCCCTGTAACATGTCTTCTGAGAATTAATACTGAGCAGTGTTTTGAAGCAAGATTTCAAACTTAGCTGGGATGTAATAAAGTTTATGCCAGCATGTGCTCTTGATTTGGAGGATGGTGATACATTTGATAGGAGACATTATGTAAATTAGCCATTGTTATGTGCATTTTGATACATTTTTAGCTTCTCAATATAAGGTGGTTTATGCTGCAGTGAATGCATTACAGATTTTATATATCCATATGTCTACATATATAACAAAGTATTTTAATAGAGAGCAAGTGTCTTTAAGGAATTTCAAATTTATAAAGATGGCCCCAAAACTTTCTTCATAAGTAAGGCTTGGGTAAATAGGGCTTGGTGATAATGTACTCTTCTTCCTATTGGAAGATTAACATTATTTACCAAGAAGGAATTAAGGGAGTGGGGGCAGAGATTTTTTCATTGCTGGAGAGTCCAAATACCAACTGAAAATATTTTTACATGTAAGAAGGAAACAATATCTGTTGAAATTAACTGTTGAGGTTAACTTCTAACGGGAACACTGGAGTTTTTAGGTAGAATGATCCAGTTTAGTTTCTTAGGGGCCTCGTTTTTATAGCTGCGATATAGGACATTGTTTTCTATTAGACTGCTACTCCATTGAAAGGTTTTAGCTGCTTAGAGTCTTTTTTAAGGAAAAACTATATGGTTATTTTTAGTTGTTGCTTTGAGGGAACTGAAGAACTTAATATATCCCCAGGCCAGATAACTCTGAGTTCTCAGATATTCTCTGGGAAACTTTCTGCATGGTGCAAGAACTTAAGAGTGGCATTGTCTTCTTGCCTTAATTCCTAGAAATTCTGTACTGAGAATCTCAGGGAATAAGCTATGGTGGGAGGAATTAAAGTCCATGGCTTGTCTTGTTTTCATTTAATTATTTTGAATAACAAATATTTCTAGGCCCTGGTTTCTCTCACTTAGTCTATATCTGACTGCCTCTTGATCACCTGGCAATAAAGGGCTCAGAGAGCCAACTCTGAGGCAGTTTCCTCTTTCTATTTGCCCCTCAGTTCTATTTTTTAATCCTGATTGGATATTTCTCTGTTCTCAGAAATCCTCTTGCTTTAATTCCTTGATCCACTTGTCAATTTTATCACTTTTCTTCCTATTCCTCATGGCTTACCATCAGGCCTCAGGAATTTAGGGGAAGTTGTTTGATGATAAACAACTCATGTACCTTGTGTATTACAATTTTATTAGATTCTAATTTTGCTCAAATACTGAGCGTACTTTAGTAACACCCAAAACATTTCATAGTTTGGATAGGAATGAGTACTTTATCAAGCAGATCAAAAGGACACAGAACCTGTCCTTTAGAAAGGAACAGCTAAAACCTTGATGTGGAGTAGCCTAAAGAAAAATAATTAGGCATAAATCAAGAGCAAGGGGGAAGATTGTTGGATATTTTCCTTTAAGCAACTTAATTTTAAGGAAAACGTGACTATTTCAATAAATGAAGCTAAAGTTCTTCTGGATCCCAGACCTCAAACCATATTTATAAATGTATAATTCAGCTACTGCTTTGTTTAAATGGGCTTGTTGGGCTAGCCTGAGAAATGTTATCATTTTTACTATTTTCTACAGAGAAAATATTTTTCAATTTATATATCAAACAACTCACTGAACTTTTGAAATACAACACTTTTTTATGTTGGAGTATCTGTGCAGCGGTTTCTTTACAATTGTACATAAAATGTTTTTACTATAAAATTGAGTTAATGTATAAAATACTGCTTTATGCCATAATAAAGTTATTAGTATTACTAGTTCTGTTTTTGGTGACTTCCTAAAATTGAAAATAGCTCAAAATTTTTTATTTTAAAAATCATAAATGATGAGTCTATGGCCATGCCACCCTGAATGTGCCCAATCTTGTCTGATCTCAGAAGCTAAGCAGGGTTGGACCTGGTTAGTACTTGGGTGGGAGACCACCTAGGAATACCAGGTGTTGTAGGTGTTAATAATAATAATAATAATAATAATAATAATAATAATAATAAATGATGGTTGTAAAAATCTAAACATAGGAGAAAAAAACTAATAGTCAACCCATATCTAAGATTTTTGTGAACATCTCATCCAGGAATTCATTTACAAAATTGGAACCATTCAGTTTTATGAATTGCTCTTTCCCCCTCAATGTTGTACACACTTTTCTGTAAGTACAGATCCACGACATTTTTGATGACTCCATGGCATCTTACTGTATATTTAACCAGGACACTAGATGGCCATATTGGTTATTTGTAATTTTTCACTATTATAAGCAACCCTAAAATGAGTGTTCTTGTATGCATCTTTGCCTACTCATCTGATTATCAGGTTAGGATAAATTTTCTAAAAGTAGAATTGCAGGTTCAAAGTGAATGTGTATTAAATTTTGGTGCAAGTGGCTCTCCAAAGCAGTACCAGTTTACATTCCCACCCTACAATGAATGAGAAAACGTGTTTCTCCATAGCACTGGTACACTGGATTTTGGCTTCCTTTATTAAGTTTGCTAGGTGCAAAATAATATTGTATTGTATTTATTTGCATCTTTTAATTGAGTGAGGGTTAAGATCTTGCATTTATTGGCCATTTGCATTTTTAAAAATACCTTATATATTTGTCCTTTATTGGGGTCATTATAAATTTGTGGATTTTAACACATGACATACTTTATTACAGTTATTTTATTGATGATCAAATTGTCCCATCTTTAGCCAGCAAGAGCCTCTTAAGTTGGTACCTTCTCAGTCATTTTGACCTTACCCTACTAGTCTTTGATAGTTTCCTTGATCTCTGGTATGACAAGATATCCAGGCTCATCCTGCCCCAAATCCGGAATTACCATGTTCTCCAAGTAACCTTGTTTCCTTATAATAGGAAATGCTATTTGGAGCCTACAATCTGGCGACCAAGACTTATTTTAAGTCCTACATTATAATTTTTTTTTTTAATCTGGCTCATTACATAACTCAAATTTATGTTAGATTGTTGTTGTTGCTGTTACAAAAGTGATCTTTTTCTCCATTGCATCTTTCTTCCAATAAAAAGTTGATTTTTATACTTTTATTTGTGACAGGTATACTTACTGAACTTTCTTACTTTTTCTGTGTTCAGTTGTTTTACTTTGCTTTTTCAAGAAGACAATCATACCATCCATAAATAATGATAATTTTCCCTTCTCCTTCCCAATTATTACACCTCTCATTTTGTCTTTTGTACGATTGCATTTTCTGACGCTTTCAGGTCAATATATACTAAAGATGATATAATCACCCTAGTCTTATTTAATACATTTTCCATTAATAATAATGATGATGTCGAAGACAAATTAGTGCTCTTACTAGTGGTATTTTTACTGGAATGAACATAATTGATAGGTGCTAGCTGTGCCCTGACCAAATTCACTCCCTTTCACCACAACATACCCTATACTTTTCTATCTTTTCTGATTGTTATCTTCATGAAATAGATTTCAGATCACGGCATTATGGTGATCTATACTCTGTACTACTCACTGGACAAATTCTGTAGGGACAGCTTTATAACATCTCAGGGACATGTGAATGCTCAATCCTCAAGATACGGATATAAAAAGAAGCCCAAGAGGGAATATGCTCCCCAAATGGCAGCCAGAACTCTTCCATCTCAAGTTTCCTAGTCCAATGTCTTTGTGTTTCTTTGGTGTGTTTGTGTAAAGATTTTTTAAAAATCTAGTTTTCACATGCGTGTTCTTCCAGCCAGATCTTTAGAGGACAGCACCATGTGTTGTGGTGGTTTATTTATTGAGCTCCTACTACAAGATAGTATAGCATAATGATTGAAAGTGGACTCTGGAGTAAAACTGCCTACTTATTTTTAGTGACCTTTGGTAAATAATTAATCTCTGGACCACAATTCCTAATCTGCAGAATGCAAATAATAGTATCTCACAGAGTTGTTCTGAGGATTAGAAGATTTTGACATATAGAATGTTATCTGGCTCACAGTAAGTAATTAGCTGCCATTATTAACCATGTGCCAATCACTTTCCTATTTATGAACAGATATATACTGAGCACCTACTATGATTATTATAGTTGTTTCCTTACCAGTCTTTCTATTTATTCCCTTGTCTCTCCTTCAGTTTGTTTCCTGAATAATCCTGTAAGTCAGGTCTTGTCACTCTTTTCTTCAAAACCATCCAACGGCTACCATCTCACTGAGAATACCCAAAGTCCATATTAGTCGCCTTACAAATCCTACATAATCAGGCCCATATTACTTCTTTGACTTCATCTCCTACTGCTCTCTCCATTCACTCCATCCAAGAGGTATCCTTCCATGAACACACAAGGCACACTCTCCTGTGTCTTCAGATCTTTACTCAAATGATGTGTTTTCAGAAAAGGCCTTTCTTGACAACTCTATTTAAAAATAGCAAGCTTGCTGAGAACCAGGCAAAATGGCATAGATGATAGAAGCTTCACTCATCCTTTCTTGTGACCACATCAAAGTTGAGACAGAAACTTGGAGCAAACAGCAAGCAGAGTCACCTGGGGATCTAGACGAACAGCTAGAGAAATAAGACATCACCCAGCAATAGGTAGGAGGGGCCTAAGACTTGAGGCTGCCCGGTCCCCAGCAGCTGAATGGGACAGAGACTATGGCAGTGGCAGCTGCAGACACCTCTTAAAGGGGCCGTGTCTGCAACTGCGACCAGACTTCTTCGTTGACAGACCTGCTCGCTCTGAGCACCAGCGCCGGGCTGACTGCATGGGGGGCACTAGGGACTTACAGGAGGACACTGAGTTGTTGGAGCAAGGGCCAGAGGCAAGGCTTTCTCCTGGGCAGAAGTGCCAGTGGTATCCCTTGTTTCTCTGTTGAGCCCTCCCCTCTCCCAGTGCATGGACTCAGCACCGCCATAGCTGAGACGTCATTGAACTGGGGTTGCTCTTCTCAGAGGATTCGCTGAAACTCCACATCCCTCAGCTCGGGGCCCTACCCAAGCCACATTTAGTTGTGTCCTCGGTGAGTTCTGTGCCACTTGCTGAACAGCTCCAAGACTCACTAGTAGCAGCTGACCTTGGTTTCTGGTGTGGTTTCTTGAGGCAACTAGAAGCATAACATCTGTGAACTGCTTGCTTAATCTTAACAGGTGGTCCTCGAGGAGCACAGGCTGGGACTAAACTTAGTCCCTCTCAGGACTGTGCCACTAGACACCTGCTACACAAAGCCACGCTAATAAGACAGGGAGGACATGGTTTCATAGTGTAGCGGTTAGCACATCTGCTTTACATGCAGAAGGTCCTGAGTTTGTGCCTTAGTGGAGGAACGGTCCATGGTCTACGGCCATGCCACCCTGAACGAGCCCGATGTCTGATCTCAGAAGCTAAGCACGGTTGGGCCTGGTTAGTACTTGGATGGGAGACCACCTAGGAAGACCAGGTGCTGTAGGCATAAATTAAAAAAAAAAGTCCAGGAGACTTAGGAGCTTTGATTAGTACATAGAAACAGACACAGAAAGGCATCTGAAATGGGAAGACAAGCAGAAACCATATGAAAGAACAGAACGTAGATCAAAGAAAAATGCAGTCAAGCAATCTCACAGATGCAGAGTTCAAACCACTGATTATAAAGATGCTCGATGAAATTAAGGGAAGTGTAGCTGAACTCAGTGAGAACTTTAATAAAGGGATAAAAAACAAAAATGGAAATGAAAATTATAAAAGGGAACCAGTCAGAAATGAAAAAATACATTATCTGAGATGAAGAGTATATCAGAGAGAATCAACAGTGGCAGAAAAAGAGCATCGAAACACCGATATAGAGGATGGGGAAGCCAAGGACACTCAGTCAGAACGGCAAGAAAAAAGTAACCATGAATATAATAATAATTTAAGGAGCCTATGGGACAAAATTAAGGGTAACAACATCTGTGTCATCTTCAGGAGTATCTGAAGAAGGAGAACAAGAAGTTGAATATATATTTGAAGAAATAATGATTCGAAAACTTCCCTAACCTGGCGAAGGAAATAGATATTCAACCCCAGGAAGCTCAGAGAGTCCCCCAAAAGATGAACCCAAAGAGGCCCACACCAGGACACATCATAATTAAAATGCCAATGGTTAAATACAAAGAGAGACTCTTAAAAGCAGCAAGAGAAAAGCAGTTATCTACAAGGGAGCACCCATAAGACTGGCAGCTGATTTCTCAACAGAAGGACAGAAGGGTTTGGCACAAAATATTCAGTGTTGAAAACCCAAGATCTACAACTAAGAATACTTTATCCAGCGAAGCTATCATTTAGAGTCGAAGGACAGATAAAGAGCTTCCCAGACAAAAATAAGCTAAAGGAATTCATCAGCACTAAGCCAGCATTACTTACAGGAATTGTTGGAGTGACTTCTTAAGAAGAAAAAACATGTATCAAAAACATGAATAAAGAATGGTAACTACTTACTTATCAACAAGTATCTCAAATGGAAAAGAATTAAGTGCTCCACCCAAAAGATAGGAAAGCTGAATGGATAAGAAAACAAGACCCCTACATATGCTGCCTATAAGAGACTCACTTCAGATTGAAAGACACAGACTAAAATGAAGAGGATGGAAAAAGATGTTGCCTTGATGGACCTAGAAGGTATTGCACTGAATGAATTAAGTCAGAGAAAGACAAATACCACATGATTTCATGTACATGTGGAATCTATGAAATAAAATAAACAACAACAATAAAAACAAAAACAAACTCAAATACAGAGACTATTTTGAGGGCTACTAGATGGGAGGGAGTTTGGGGGGTACAGTGAAAAAGAGCAAAGGGATTAAGGAGTACAAATGGATAGATACAAAATTGTCATGGAGATATAATGTAACAGCATAAGGAACATAGTCAACAATGTTGCAAAATGTAAGGGGCAAGAGTGGTACCTGATTTAGTTGGGTGACCATTTTGTGAGTTATATAAATCTCTAATCACTATGCTGTACAACTGAAACTAATATATAATTGTATGCCAACTATAATTGAAAAAAACATTGAATTATATGATGTTAATATGAGCGACTAATTGTCTTTTATACTTCAGTAAAACTGGGGGAAAAGATTCAACAATTGAGTAAAATTTGTAATTTTTTGAGCAAACTCAAAAAACATAGTCGTTGAGTAAATTAATGTACATACCCCAAATGTTGCCAAATTTTCATAAATCAAATTTGTATTAATTTCTTTATATATGTAGTCAGCATATTAAAAGAACAATTGTAATTTTTCGATTGGGAGGGGCAGAAAAATGAGATGGTTATATGATGGGTTCCTGGATTACAATGTACAAAGAAGAAAAAAAATAGCGACCTTGCTTCACCTATTAACACTCCTTATCTCGTTTTGTTTCCATAACGCTCATCATCTGACATTACTATATATTTAATATATTTAATGTCTTTTCCTATACTAGTAGAGGTTTTTTGGTCTGTTTTTAATTGTTGAATTCCCAGAGCCTAGAATAGTGCCTGGCAAATTAACAGGCACTTTAGATATGTTTGGAATGAATGAATGAGTTATTTAGAATGTTGTGGAAAATGCACTGGTAGGAAGCCAGACTGGCAGCAGGAGTACCTATTAAAAGTAATGCAGATGATGTAGTCTAAACTATTGTAGATGAAAAGTAGACAGATGTAAGAGCTATGTGGAAGGTGAACCAGACAGTACTTGGTTTTACATTTAAGGATAAGAAAGAGCAAGGTGTCACCATCGGCTTGGAGTGTAGTGGTGCCATTCACTGAGATGCAGAATGTAAGGGCTAATGTGGTGTGGGAGGAAGTGGACATATGAAGAGGAAAATAACAAGTTCTCATTTGAACACACTGATGTACACAAGTCAGTGGAACATTCAGGTGTGGTTGTTCCAATTAGGAAATAGGTACTACAGTCCAAAGCTCCAGAGAGTCATCCAGACTGGAGACCAAGTTTTGGAAATAAGCAGCACATGTTTGTAACTGAAGCCCTAGGAAGTCATAAAATCTCCTTAGGACAAAAATTAGAAAGGAATCCTGAAGAACACGAACATTTTTAAAGGACAGGCATATAATTTCATTCATTTCTTAGAATAATTCTGTAGAGATAAGTAATAAATTATGGGCTCTATGCACAGTAATAAATTGTCACTTACATTTTACTATGAGACGGTCGAAGCTTAGAAAAGTTAACTTGTTAATTAGAAGATCTGAGATTAAAACTGAGCTTCCAAAATCAGTGCTAGCACTTTATAGTTAAAACTCTGTCATCCCCCACCCCACCCCCGTATTTGACTCGCTAATTTACGAAGGTATGTAATGTAAAAAGCCATGCTTGAGGTGGCTTGTCACAGCTCCGGGATTTAACTTTTGTTACTTTGGGAAGTTGTGCACATCCCTACAACCTGTATTTCATGGCTGAAGTGAAAATATTAATCGATCACTGAGTACTTTTTACTTTTATAGCTTTTGCTCGACAGGCTATATAGTAACAATAATAAACGGATCCTTGTTACATTACTAGCCAGTGCCTGAGTTACACAATAATATCAAAAGACTTCTGCCTTTCAGCTTATACCAAATAATGAGAGTAGTTAGTAGTAGTAGTTAATAGTAATTTGTATATATGCTGCCGAAATAAGCACCAGTAGACATGTTTGTAAACAATACTTCCACGTTACCTTAAAGTCAGCCGAAATTTTTATATAAGTATAACTTCGCTGGGTCAAGCGAGAGAAGAATTCACCACTACAGAGAGCGGGGCTGGAGGTGGGGGCCACCTCCCTTGGCTGCTTCGTTTCCATGACAGCGGTTGCCATGGTAATAGCTACGCCTTCCCATTGGTCATTGCCGCATTGCGGTTCCCTTGGCAGACTTCATTGGTTACCATTCTGCAGTGCTCGGACCGTAAGTGAAGTGTCGCAAAGCAGAAGGAAGGCGGGAGTCCCAATTGCAAACACTGAGGAAACCCGGGCTGCAGAGGCCGCAATGGCGAATACTGCGTGGGCCGAGATTCGTGAGAAATTCCAGGCCGCTCTGGCCCTGTCGCGAGTAGAATTGCATAAAAACCCCGAAAAGGAACCGTACAAGTGCAAATACGGCGCCCGAGTGCTGCTGGAAGAGGTCAAAGCGTTGCTTGGCCCGGTGCCTGAGGACGAGGATGAGCGGCTTCAAGCGGAGGACGGCTTAGGCGCGGAGGACGACGCCCTGGAGCTCCCGGCTGAAGTGGTGGAGGTCGAGGGCCCTAACGCACAGGGGGCAGTGAGGCTGGCGGTTATTGAGTTCTATCTCGGAGTAAACCACATCGACACTGAAGAGCTGTCGGCGGGAGAGGAGCATCTGGTGAAATGCCTGAGGCTGCTGCGCAAGTACCGGTTGTCGCAAGACTGCGTCTCCCTCTACATCCTGGCGCAGGTGAGAGCGAGCCTGGCCGGCTGCTGTCGGCCAGAGGCGAGGGGATGGAGAGGGCCCCTCTTGCCAAGGCCAAAGGCAAGTGTTATGAGACACAATTTGTCCCACGTTTTTGACAGCAGCGGCTCTCAAAACTCCCTCTCCACCTTCTTCGCCAGTTTCAGCATCACCTGCTGCTTCGCTTAGTCGTACCTAGCCAACCCATTGATTTCCGGAGACTCTCCTACAATCGTAAATGCCTTTTCCAACTCTTCCCCACCAGTCCAAATCCTGTTCATTCTATTATGAAAAAAATCCAAAGTAATTTTAATTTAAGGTCTCAAGGAAATTACAAAGAATGATCAGAGTAATTCTTAATTTAAAACCAGATATTAAAATCTTCCGTTTCTATTCTTGCCATATTCGTTTCCCAGAGAATTCCTGCCCATTCTTTAAAAGCCATCTCAAAATTCACCTTATATTTTGAATGATTTTGTTCCGAATTGACCTCTTCCTCTCACCTTTGAAATCTTATATTATTGTTTCCCATTTACATGGTATTTGGTTTACTAAGAAATTTGACGTTCTCATCGGGAACATAACACTTCAAAATTCAAATATGTATGAACTCCTTGTATGTGCCAGGTACTTTGCTAAACTCACAAGTCCTTACATCCAATAGTTCCGGTTCCTAATATTTGCAATCCCGCAAACCTTTACCAAAATTGATCATATGGTAAGTAGGCCTCAAAGAGAAACTTCAATTAAAAAGGAAATTATATAGGTCATATTTTATTATCATGGCTCAGTAAAATTAAAAGTTATATAATAACAAGAATAATATCTCTTTTTGCTCACTATTATAACTTCAGTACCTGGCACCATGTAGGCCATTCTAAATATTTGTTGAGTGGATGAATGATCTAATGAAGTCCATGAGATGTTGAATTCAAACAAAACCTCAATTATTTGAAATTTTCTTTAACTATATGGCTGCTTAAGCTCTTAATAAACATTTAAAAAATTACTTCAATATCTCAAAAATAGAATTAGAAACTTTCCTTAATGAATATAAATTCCAACATTTGTTGCATTTTATTGATTTTAATATGTACATTCTTTCATATTTTAATGTCTCCAAAATCAAGGCTGCATAACTTGGCAGTGTTTTCTTTTTGATACATAAAATAATTGTGTCTTACTAATTGTGAGATCTTACATTGAATTAAATACAGTATTTTTTTTTTTTTTGAAATTCAGTATTTCAAATAGACAACTTTTCCTGAAGGGTGAATTATTAGAGATATCCTGACTAAATCAGGAGCAAAACCTTGATTAGATGTTTTGGCCATTGCTATACATAGAAAACAAATAAGTTATTTTGGAAAAATAAAGTAATTTCTAAAAATATAAGTCACTTGTATGTGTGATTCTTGTATACCTAAAAAACCTGGTTATCAACTGAAAAACTATTAGAAATATCGGTTCAATAAAGAAGGAGGATATATAATATCAGTAGTATTCCTGTATACCAGCAATAACTTGTTAAAAATGTTATTTTGAAAAATTGCATTCACAACAGCAGTATTAGGAGTTATAGAACTGAAAATCTTAAAAGGATAGACCATGTTCGTGGGTGGCAAATTAAACATAATAGTATCATTATCCTGATATTCATTTTTAGGACTGATGTAATTTTTGCTAAAATCACAGTAGGCTTTTTTTTTCTTAGAACTTGATAAAATGAGTATGTTTATCTGGAATAATAAAGATAAGTGAATATACAAATGTGAAAAGAAAAACAATGCACTAAAACTAGCCTACCAGATACCAAAACAGTATAGTAATAATAATTTAATTAGGTTCTATTTGTGCTAGTCTGTTTCTGAACTCTACCGTTCAATTGAAGATAGAAGAGTAAAGTCTCATTTGATATTCTAATGTGGGTCCAGGTTCTGCATATCCATCTATTTATTCGTGTTATTACCTCACTATAGCCTTTTATTACATTTAACATTGCTATACATAATGAGAAATTTGACCTCACTAATAATAAAGCAAACTAAATGAAAAAGAAAATTGTATCAGATGGGCAGATTATTAAAGGTATTAATTACATTCATTGTTGGAGAGATGATGAGGAAATGGATAGTATCCATTTATATTGCTCATGGAAATATAAATTCATAGAACTTTTCTGAAGATCAGTAGGTATCAAAACTCTTGAGTCAAGACGTTGACATAAAAATTCCACATCAGTATTCTAAAATAATAGTTGAGACAGGTATGCAAAGTTATGTTAACATGGATGGTCATCACAGCATCGTTGATTTTAAAAAAAGAATAAAGTATCAGTAGATAAATGGTTAAGTAAATACCAGTACATCCATATAGAAGAACAGTATGCAGCCATTACAAATAATGGTTTATATTTGTTAACCGAAAATATCCGTATTAAGAGGGAGAGGGACGACTGTAAAGCATGTTTGAAATTAGAATGATTCTGTTTTGGTAAAAGACTGTGTGTGTGTGTATAAAAGTTTGAAAGTATTAGTTTGTGGGAGTTTATGATATTTTGACTGCTTTGTCTCAGTCTTGTGTCTCCTTCCTGGAAAACTGTGGATATGCAGAACCTGGACCCACATTAGATTATCAAATGAGACTTTACTCTTCTATCTTCATAGAGTTCTGGGGGCTCTAGGAATTATTTTTCTCTGATTTTTCTTCTGATTTTTGCTATCAGCATGTACTTTGCATTGTCATGTTGACTGAAATTCCCTAACAGATTAGTAGATTATTCTCCTCACTGCCAGGATATATGTGTATAAGGAGTACCTTTTGTGTATGTTTATAGCTTTACTGAGGTACAGTTTGACACACAATAAGCCATACATATATACAATTTGATGAATTTTGATGTATGTATATACTCATGAAACAATCATTACAGTCATTGCAGTCAAGATAATGAACATATTCACCACTAAAAGTTTCCTTGTATGCCTTTGTAACCCCTCCCCCTCCTTCCTTTATTCTTTGTCCCTTCTCATTGCCCCTCCTCCCCATTTTCTAGGATTTCATAATGGAATCATACAGTATATACTCTTCTTTTGGTCTTTCACTCAGTGTCATTTCTTTGCTGTGTCTGAGATCAAGTTTTTTTATTTTTTGGTCTGTTAATATGGTGAATTTCATTCACTGATTTTTTCTTTTTAAAAAATTTTTCAGTTACAGTCTACATATATTAGTTTCAGGTGCACAACATATGATTAGATATATATATAACTTATGGAGTGATCACCCCAATTAAATCTAGTACCCATCTGACACCATCATACTTATTGCAATATTATTGACCATGTTACTTATGCTGTACTTTACATCCCAATGCCTATTGTGTAACTACCAATTTGTACTTCTTAATCCCTTCTCCTTTTTCACCATCTCCCTAACCCTTCCCCTATCTGACAACCATCATAATGTTCTCTGTATCTCTTGAGTTTGTTTCTGTTTTTTGTTTTTATTTTATTTTTTTAGATTCCATGTATAAGTGAAATCATATGGTATTTGAATTCTCTGTCTGACTTACTTCACTTAGCATATTACCCTCTAGATCCATCCATGTGTTTCAAATGGGAAGATTTCATTCTTTTTTATGGCTGAATAATATTCCATTGTATATATGTACCACTTCTTTCTTCATTCATCTGTTGATGGACACTTAGGTTGTTTCCATATCTTGGCTGTTGTAAATAATGCTGTAGTGAACATATGGATGCATACGTCTTTTTGAGTTAGTGTTTTGGGTTTCTTCAGGTAAATACCCAGAAGTGGAATTACCAGGTCCTTCTTTGTCTTTTGTTTTTTAGCCTTTGTTTTTTAAAGTCTAAGTATTGCTACCCGAGTTTTTCGTTTGTTTGTATCCATTTTTGTGAAATATTTTTTTCCATCCCTTTACTTTCAGTCTGTGTGTCTTTCGATCTGAAGTGAATTTCTTGTAGGCAGTATATGTAAGAATCTAGTTTTCTTATCCATTCAGCCACCTTATGTCTTTTGATTGGAGCATGTAATCCATTTACGTTTAAATTAATTGTTGATAGATATGTAGTTATTGCCATTTTATTATTCATATTTTTGACCTTTTTTTCTTCTTAAAGAAGTCCCTCTAACATTTCTTGTAAAACTGGTTCGATGGTGATGAACCCCTTTAGTTGTTTTTTTTTTTTTTAAATCGGGGAAGTGCTTTAATTTCTCCTTCAATTCTGAATGATAGCTTTGCTGGGTAGCATAGTCTTGGTTGTAGGTCCTTGCTTTTCATCACTTTGAATACTTTGTTCCAGTCCCTTCTGGCCTGCAAAGTTTCTCTTGAGAAATCCACTGACAGTCTTATGGGAGCTCCCATGTAGGTAACTGACTGATTTTCTCTTGCTGCTTTTAAGATTCTCTCTTTGTCTTTAACCTTTGGCATTTTAATTATGTTGTCTTGGTGGGGACCTCCTTGGGTTCATCTTTTTTGGGACCCTTTTAGCTTCCTCAGCTTGTATGTCTGTTACCTTCATCAGGTTAGGGAAGTTTTCTGTCATTATTTCTTTAAATAGGTGTTTAATTCCTTGCTCTCTTCTTCTGGCACCTCTGTGATGGGAATGTTGGCATACTTGATGGTGTCCCAGAGGCCCCTTAAACTATCCTCATTTTTTTGGATTTTTTTGTTGTTGTTGTTCTGATTGGGTGTTTTCTGCTTTCTAATCTTCCAAATCACTGATTCAGTCCTCCACTTCATCTAATCTGCTGTTGATTCCATCTAATGTATTCCTTGTTTTAGTTATTATAGTCTTCATTTCTGATTGGTTCTTTTATGTTTTCCATTGCCATTTTTAAATTTCCTGTCTTTGTTGAAGTTCTTATTGAGATCATTGAGCATCCTTATAAGTAGTGTTTTGACTCTGCATCTAGCAGATTGCTTGTCTCCATTTTGCTTAGTTCTTTTTCTGGAGTTTTGATCTCTTTCATTTGGGACATTTTTTTTGTCTCCTCATTTTGGCTGCCTCCCTGTGTGTGTTTCTATATATTAGGTAGAGCTGCTATGTCTCCCAGTCTTGGTAGAGTGGCCTTATATAGTAGGTGTCCGGTGGAACTCAGTTGTGCAGTCTTCCTGTTCATCTGAGCTGGGTGCTCCAGTGGTGTCTCTTGTATGGGTTGTATGTGCCCTCCTGTTATAGTTGAGCCTTGATTGCTGTTGGCAGTCAAGTTGACTCTCAGGCTGACTGTCTATGAGGACAGGCTGTGATTACAGTGGACAAGCTGTTGTGTGGGGTCGACCCCAGGGAGCAAGATTCACTTTAGCGGGGCTATGGTACCTGCCAAGTCCACCCTTTGCGTGTGTCGTTTGTGGAGGTGGTTGGGTGGTTCTCTGAAGCTGGCCACTAGGTGTGTTGTTCTGGGCCTTTTGGGAGGGGCTCTGTTGTAGGCCAAGTTCAACCACTCGCTGCCAGTGCCCTGCCTGGGGCCACTTGTTATGAGCTACAAAGTGGTCTGCAGATGGTTATCACTTGTGCTGGGCTTGGATATGCCTGGGAGAGGCTAAGCTGCAAACTGAGGTCTGCTGCCACTAATACTGGGCTTAGGGGTGCTTAACAAGAGACATGGAGCATGTCCAAGCCAGATGCTGCTTGTTTGGGATTTGTGGACCTTTGAGAGGTTTTAGGAAAAAGTCTGCAGCATGACCCAAGACAGGCTGTTTGTATGGGAAAGCCACTGGAAGCAGCTTGGGTAGGCCCAAAAAGTGAGTGAGGCAGAGGTCTCAGGGAACCACCAGGGCTGGGTGACCAGTGTTAGCCAGGCTGATGGAGACTCCTGCGAGTGCAGCCTGGGTTGGGGGAGGGCTCAACAAAGGAACAATGGTTTCTGCCAGCACTTCTGTCTCAGAGAAAGCTGCTCCTCCAGCCCTTGGCCTAAAGCCAGGCAGTTTAGTTCCTCCATGTATGTCCCTGGCACCTTTTGAGGTGCCGCCCCAGTGCTAGAGCTCAGAGCAAGTGGGTCTGTCAGTGAGTCTGTGCATGGGACCTGTGACTCCAGCAGCCCTCCATCTCACTCAGCTACTGGTTTTCACAGCCAGAAGTTATGGAAACTTCTTGGTACTGGAACCCTGGGCTGGGGACCCTGGTGTGGGACTGGGACCCCTCACTCCTCAGGGGGGGACCTCTGAAGCAGAGATATGCCTCCTGATTTTTAATTGTCACACTTGGGTGTGGGAGAAGCCTGTATTGCATCTCTGTCCCTCTTAAAAGTCTTGACGTGTCGTCTTCTATACATCCTTAGTTATAGGACTTCTGTTCAGCTAGACTTCAGGTGATTCTCAATGATGGTTCTGTAGTTTAGTTGTAATTTTGTTATGACTGTGGGAGGAGATGAGTACATTTTCCTATTCCAATATCTTGACCAGAAATTATTCATTTTCCATTATTAAACCAAACTTTCATGCCTGTGATAAACTCCTCCTGGAGTTTTTACCAACAAAACTTGGGTAAACTAGTACCCTTCTTATACATTGTTGGACTCAATTTGCTTATGTTTTAACAGTTTTTGTATTTATGTTCATGAAGCTTATCAGACTGTAGTTTCCTTGTTATGTTTTTGGTTTAGTATGAAATGGGAAGTGTTTTTTCCTCTTCACTTTTCTGGAAGAATTTGTGTAGAGTCGTTGTTATTTCTTCCTTACATGTGTGGTAGAATTCACTTTTTTAAGCTGTTTTTATTTTATATTTAATTTTTTTCCCTACCTAGTCTGGTATCCTGAGAGTAAGAACATGATGATGCTCTGTGAATGATACACTACTTTCTGGTGTATTGTAGGATTTATATTATTTTTTAAAAATAATTTATGTAGAATGTCAATAGCAGTTATCTCTATGGAGTAAACACTTAAAACACTAACACTATTAATTTTGAAAAATCAAATTCTAGATTTCTTGCATGGTCCTTGCCTTCAATATCTCAATAGGTTATATATGATTCAAAAGAAAAACTTTAGTTATTTGTATACACACTCTAAGGTCTCTGCTCAGTTTAAGATTTATTGCTTCCTGTGGCACAGCCTACCCTGGATCTAGCACTAAATGCATCACCTTCCATAAATGCTCCATCAAAATAGAGCAGATGTGGCTAACCAGTTCCTGATACTAGGTAAATCTCTAGACCGTCTAGGCCAGGTACAGTATCCTGGGGTTGGGCTTAGTGGTGTCCTGGCCAAATGGAGTATCTCAAGGACTATTGTCAAAGGAAAAATAAAACTAGGGAATGAGAAAAGGTGACTTGTGGATCCATTTCTAAGATCAAGAAATAAATATTAAGGGTGATTATATTTGAGGTTGTGTAGTCAGAATAATCTGTAAGTTAGTAGTGGGCCAGAGCCCTTCAAGCTTCCTCAAGGGTCCTACAAAGGACCTCATAAGTAATATAGAGGAGAAAACTGCCCAATCTCAGTACATTATCACTATGATCTACAGTCCTAGGCACTGATGACTGATCAAGTCACTTAAAAAAAATTATAGAATAGATATAGTATGTGAAGCCTGAATACCAGAGATCTGTGTTCTAGGGGAATGATCAAGTCACCTTTAAACTATAGGGTTTCTAAACATTTTTTGTGCCATTATGCCTCTTTGCAGTCTAGCGAAGCCTATATTTTATAAACTAGAATAATGATTTTAAATGTATAAAATGTAAAGAGTTACAAAAAACCAATAATTTTGAAGTTATCAAAATATTTTTTTTAAAACAAATGTATGCAGTAATATATGTGTTTCTTTATTAACACAACACATTAAATAACACTATCCAGGGCTCCCTGAAAACTCTTAAGAATGGTAATGAAATTTCGGTTTGACAGTAATGATGCCCAATTCCCACACTATTCAAGGTACTATAATGAATTCAAGTTTTCAGATTGAGTCCCTGATCTCTCTTGGACTGTCTTTTACTGCACCAGTAAAGTGTTAGTGCTCTAACACTTTAGTGCTCTAACGAGCTCTGCCTGATCCAAATTCTAGGATTAGTTTGGAGATAGCTGGAATTGTTGTTCACATACTAAAACATCTCAACCATAAACCCACAACTGCCAGAAAATACGTTTAAGTCAATCCCAAACAGAAAGTTTTGACGTTCAAACTCAGTCTCTGCTTTCTGATAGCATTGGGTAGATTTGGTTAAAGTAAACTTGAAGAACAAACAGAATGTATTCTCTCTTTCTGGATCTACAGAGTCAATGCCCATTTGCTTTTTGTATTAATAATTATTTACCTTTATTGATGCTAAAACTAATATCTTCAATTGTTCTCCTAAGAAGTGAATGTTAGCTAATGTTGACAGTGTTGTAATTTAAACCAGAGCTGCGGCATCTATATGCATAAACATTCTATCACATTAAACATCAATTAAACATCAGTTTCCGATAAAAAAAACTAATGATGTGTCTAATAATGTTCATAATTTTGAAGTAGCAGTAACTATAATATTTTGAGATCTGCAACTGTAATATAAAGATATTTTTCACTTCTATAGATCACAAAATTCCAGGTATTATAGTACTGTTTCATTTTGTTTCCTGTATTCGTAATTTAAAAAATACAAAATTTTAGTAGGACATGTGAAAATAAATTTGTAATGTTTCTCTCATACACACAGACTCTCAATTCTCTTCATGAATACCCCGTGGGTCTATGGGCCCCAGGTTCACAATCTGCATTAAAAGTCTTATTTCCTTATCCTGTTCCCTTCCCTAGGGAAATAAGCAAAAGATGGTAGAAGCCCAGCCTCAGAAGTATACTTGCACCTGAAATACTTTCTCAAGAGAGGGGAGGCAGTCTCACCCTGTTGCCCAGCCTCAGAAGTATACTTGCACCTGAAATACTTTCTCAAGAGAGGGGAGGCAGTCTCACCCTGTTGTCTAAAAGGGAGTGAGGTGTCCAGTCTTGAGTTTTGACCGTCTAAACAAGCCTGATTTGCTCTGCACAGAGCCTGATAGAGTCATGTGGCAGGGGACAAACTGGCTTAGTTTTAAAAATGTTATTTAGGATATAATCCCAAATCTAATCAATTTCTCTTTAGTGTCTTCACGGTAGCAGAAGGAAGTTGGTGCTATGGAAATTAAAAGGAAGCAATCGATAGAAGAAAAGACACTACAAATGAATTTTTAATTGACTAGATATAAAGCTATATTATTTTAAGAATGCTGGAAATTATAAACATGTTTTATTGTTTGAAATGGTAAACATGAGAAATCTGACAACTGATGAGCAAAGGCATGTAGCATCTTCAGTTTTCATAACATATAATTTAAATTACTGGAATTTGAGAGCTCACCTACCTTTTTTCAGGTTTGAACTAAAAAATAACTTGAGAATGTTTCCTTTTTACAAGGTCTCTGGAGAAGACTGTAGAGATTTTGAAAGCATTATATGTTTCTGGCTTATCTTAAGGTCTCTGTATATCAGTTATATATTGCTACATAAAATTTTACCCCCAGATTTAGCATCTTGAAGAAAACATCAGGAATCTAGGCATTGCTTAACTAGTTGCCTCTGGCTCAAGGTCTCTCATCAGATTGTTGGCCTGTTGGGGCTGCACATCTTGAAGGCTCAGCTTGTGGGAGGATCTGCTTCCAAGCTCACTCACATGGTCATTGGCAAGATTCAGTTCCTTACACACTGTCGGTCCCAGTTCTTCGCTAGCTGTTGACTTCCCTCAGTTCCTTGCCATGTAAGTCTATCCATAGGGTGGCTGACAACATGGCAGTTGGCCTCCCTCAGAGAGAATAAGCGAGAGAGAGCACCCACAATGGAACCACAGTGTTCTCTAACCTAATCTTGGAAGAGACCTTATATTACATTTGCCATCTTCTGTGTCTTAGAATTAAGTCACTAAATCCAGCCTATGTAAGGGGAAGAGATTATACATGCCCATGAATACCAGGAGGCAGGAATCTTTAGGGATCCATCTTAGTAGCTACCTACCACTACATAAAGACAATATTATGAATAATTCATTGTTAATGAGACTCCAGAATTATTTGATAGGTAAATATTGACTTTGAAATTATGAAGTTACTTTAATTGGAAATTTATATTGTCATTATTTCTCTTATTTTTCAGAATAACCTGGGTATCTTGTGGTCTGAAAGAGAAGAAATTGGAACTGCACAAGCTTACCTAGAATCATCAGAAGCACTATATAATCAGTATATGAAGGAGGTATGTTGCATATTAGGTACATTGTAAGATTTGATTGAAACTAGTTAAGAACTGATATTAAGAATTCTTCACTCATAATATTAGTATATGACTCTTTAGTATGCTTAGGGACTTCTCTATAGAGCTGTCTAGGTGGTTATCTAATAGCTGAAATTTTACAGTACTTGCAGGCACTGTTATAAGTGATTTACAGATTTTAACTCATTTAATCCTCATGACAATTTACGAGGTAGTTACTTTGATTATCCTTATTTTAAGAGATGAGGAAATAGAAGAATAATGGATTAAGTGAGGCTGTGATTCCAACCCACATTATCTTACTCCAGAACCCATACTTTTAACCATTATACTCTTAGTAGTTGGACTTTGTCTAAAACATAAGTGAAGTGCTTTAAGAACTGTGTAGTCTAGAGAAGACTCCTGTATCTATACCAAAATGATGATAGCAGATAGAATGAGCCGTAAGCAGAATGCATAGACTGAGCATTCTTATTTGCTTTGTCAGTTTAATTCACTAGACATTTATTGTTTTACTATGCAAAATGCTAGGGAATCAAATATGAATAAAATATGGTCCCTACCCATCATAAGCTTCCCCTGGAGGGTAAAGATTGGAGCAAATCAACATGTTAATTACACCCACAAGGAATTTTAGAATGTACATTTAGACTCTGTGTTAATAGGCCCTTAACACTTTTGAGGAATATATCCCTAAATTAGAGAATTTTAAAAGTCATGGCTCTTCTACTTTGGTGTTATTTATAGCTTTCCTCTTAAAGTACTAAGAGGAACAGAGCACCACAAAGCCAAATTTAGACGTTAGTCTCCTTTTATGATTTTAGGCTTACACTCTTATAGATGAAATTGTTAATTTAAAATGCGAAGATACCAAAAACCTGTACTATTTCATTAAATACTATTAATAAGGAAACATAGAACACATAGCAAAACTGTGCTTAAAAATACCTCCATTTTAGTTGAGACTGATTTAACTGTTAGTGTTGCACACAGTCATAACAGTGAAGTATGTACATAAAATAATACATTAATTCTGCTTATCAGCACAGGGGTAAACATACTAAACAGCCCTCAAAATTGTTGAGACAGTCTCTGAACAATCACTTATCTATTGTGTTTGCCTTGGGCCTTGCTTCCTGCCTTAGTCATTTGTACTTTCTGTGAATTCTAGGAGCCCAAGTCATCATGCTTTTAGTGTTTGTAAGATCACATTTTTTAAAATAGAAAGCTTTGTTGCTATTTGGAGTTTAGTGAATTCAGTTTAAAGCAAGGGTGGGCTTGTAGATGGCACTGTGCTCTTAGAAGTAGAATGAGGCAGAGGTTAAGTACTGTTTTTCTGGAAGACTTGAGATGGGATTATAAGTGATTTACACATATTAACTCATTGAATCCCATAGCATCCTTATGAGTTAGGTACTCTTATTATCCTTGTTTTATAGATGAGGAGACAAGCACAAGAGATGGCTGACCTGCTATGGCAATAAACAATGGAATCACTGATTTTAAATTCACTGTATTGAAAGGGGGTAATCTATATACTTTTCATGTTCCCCTGAGAAAAAAATATTAGAATATTAAAAACTTTGATTTTATTTTCATTAGTGGCCAGTTTAGAGCAATATTATTCTAAGGATATGTACGTTTTTCCTATTTGTCATGCTTATGTAGGTTTTTAAAAGAACTTTTTACCAAAATTAAGACTTAAAATACTTTAAAAATTATATCTCTAAATGCAAACTGGTATTCTTTTTTTAAAAGTGTATTTGTAGTTCATCTGCAATAGCCGTTAAATTTTGTCAAGTGTGAGTTTGTAGGCAATCTTTTGTTTGACTCTTTCAGATTTTATGGGTAAGAAAATTACTTTTTGGGTAACATGAAAAGTAAACTAGTCAAAAGTATTTCTCCAGTTCCCCCAGAAGAGGGCGCTTGGTGTTTACAGTACAATTTTAGAGTCTTGTTTTTCTATAATTGTAGATTGGGAGTCCTCCTCTTGATCCTACCGAGCATTTTCTTCCTGAAGAAGAGAAACTCACTGAACAAGAGAGATCAAAAAGGTGAGTAGGTATAGAAATCATCCCTCATGGGTATTTCTACATAGTGTAGATGATTGTTGAAAAAAGCATAATGTTTTTTCTTTTAAGGCACTCATAAAGGTTATAGGATATGGATTCTGATGTGGATTAAAACCTTCATTTGTTACTTATTAGATATGTGACCCTGTTCAAATCTGAGGCTCAGTTTCCTTATCTGTAAGATAGATACACTAGCCATACCCAATTCAAAGCGTTGGTAGGAGGATCAAGATAAATGTATGTGAAATTTCCTTATAAACTAAAAACCATTATACAAATATTGTTTTTTTTCTTCATAGATTTGAGAAAGTTTATACTCATAACCTGTATTACTTGGCTCAAGTCTACCAGCATATGGAAATGTTTGAAAAGGCTGCTCATTATTGCCACAGTACTCTAAAACGCCAGCTTGAGCACAATGCCTACCATCCTATAGAGTGGGCCATTAATGCTGCTACCTTGTCACAATTTTACATCAATAAGGTAAGCTTTCAAAGTAGTTATCTAACAGAGTTACTGATAGGATATATAAAAGTAGAACCAATAATACCTTGACAATGTCCTCTTTTAAAAATAGATATCTCGTATTTTATGATGTAAACTAGACAGAAAAATGCAGAACAATTTGCCAGTGTACAATTTTGTAGCTATTGTTGCATTAATCCTTTTGGGTCTTAAAATAGTTTTATCATTGTCTCACATGTTGCTAGCCCATAAAATTACGTGTTACCTAAGATCAATTCTTTTTTGATATAAGCATGCTATCTCAATTCATTTTAGTGAGATGTTACCTTAAATTGCAGATTTTATCTTGTAGATAAAACTTTAGGCAATGGTAATCTGGTAACTGAGAATTTGTCTGAGGAAGTTGACTGTTAAATGTGGGCTTTGATAAAAGCATGTGATGCATTTCAGTTATTCTTTAGAATTAACTCTTCTATAATAATTTTTCTATATTAGAAATAGCTCTGCTTAGTTCTAGAGTTTTAGGTCTTCTTCTGGAATGTTACACAGGAACAAATTTGAGCTTTTCAGTTGTTTATCAGAATTATTCAGAATCATGTTGGTATATTCTTTATTTATTTATTTCTTCCGTCAGTCTTAAGAATTTTTAATGCTAAAACACTTTTAAGCCACCTTTCCCAGCTAGATTTTCTATTAATCTTTAATAAGATATCTCAGCAATAGAAGTTACTTTTATTTGTATTTCTTCTGATTTACAAGCTTCTCCAAAACTGTAGTAATTCTTTGCTTATGAGAGTTCCTTCTTAGATCTCTTTGGTTACCTGCTGCTGTAACTTCCTTACTGGGCCTTTATCCTTTCTAAGATTTTTGTTAGTGCTGGTTCTGTAAATGCACCCTATGTTTAAAGTATTGTCCCACAGAATTTCATTCAGAAAAGCTATTAGCAGGAGAGAAAGGGCTGTGGTGACTGCAGCATCGCTTCTAGGACTTTGGTCTAAGATCAAGCGTGTAAGTAATGCTACTGCATATATCAGAGCATTCAGTTAAATCTAACTCTCATGAATCCATTTCATTGTAGTCATCATGAAAAAATGTTATCTGGTGCCTCTGCTTATGGCACCTTTTTTATAGCTTTTGGAGGCCTCTTATTTTGTTTAGCAACTTTAAAATTACATATTCACTATGATTTTAGTTAACACTTAAAACAACATGGATATTAATAATTCTAAGACATCTAGACATTAATTGAAAGTGTAATTAAAAATTTAAAGTTGTTAAGCATTGCTTATATGGAGCATGCAGTAATTTTCATGAGTCCCTCCCCCACCTTATGCTTTTATTCATTTGTTTTTGTTTTATTTTCTTACCAAAATATTTTATATGTTTTGTTAAAACTCAATTATATTGCAAAGAGAGAGATTCGAATCATGTTTTTTAAAGAACCAATTGTCATTTATATCACCTTCATCTTCACCTGGTTCCAGTGATGAGGTTTTGCTACTTGGCGAGTCCCTACCTGGCAAGTGCTAAAGTCCCACCCACATTTACCAGCCACCTAGAGGGCTTGAGGCACTCACTGTTATAGTAGTGGTTGCTCACGAGGAGCCAATCTGAAAAAAGCTAAAGTGATAATTATGGATAAGGGATTGTAGAGGGACAATTAAAGCTGCTTTATATAAACTAACTTTTTCGGTTTTGAGGTTTAACACTAATGTTTTGATCTATAGATGTTATTGGGCTAATACTACATATGGTCCCCAGCTGTCTTCAAGATGGCTTCTGAATTTGCCATAAGGGAAAGTTACATTTAATGCTGAGATTTTAAAGTCATAGCCAACCATTAAAAATCATCTTAGCAAAATCAGGTATTACTAATACGAATTAGACATTATATTTAATGAGGGTGGCTTCCAACTAAAAGTTGTCTTCAGCTTTGTACTTCTGCTGAGTGGTCCTGAGACTCACATGACAAATGCAACATATTTATATTAACAAGGAGACATTCTCTAAGTGTTTGAGAAGTTTACCATGCCCACATTTGAATTATGAAGCCTTCAAGTGTGTTGGTAAAGCAATATCATAAAGTTTTTACCTGTGGAAATCTGTTGGCTTCAAAATTTGGTGGGAAGTCTCATTATTAAATTCCAAAGATTTTTAGAAGACAGGAATCTCTTTGTATCAAAATTTATATTCTTTTTGCCTTTGAATGGTAGAATATAAAAGGGATCTTTAGACCTAAAAAAAAATCTTTAAATCCTCTAATAGAATGTAAATGGTCTAAGAATTTATCACGCATAGAACTTTGGCTCTTTGGACTAAAGAGATCTGAGGCACTTTGCGTCTGCAATGATAGCTATTGTTGTATACTTTCTACCTGAGGAGAGCTAACTTTCAATCAGCAGCTGTCTTTCAGCCAGTTTGGATTATTAAGAGTTTAGGGGCATTATACCACTTTGAGGAAGCTTTTTAACCAGATAATATTATATTATGTCTAATATACCTTAATGTTCAGCAGCTATACAATACAGGTTCTCAATGGTTTTTACCTGATTTTATAGACTTTCCCATATCCAAAGACTTTATGCAAGTATCATTTGCAAATAAGTCTGTGGGATAATTGCATTTACTCTTGTTCATTTCCTTAACAGCTATGTTTTATGGAGGCCAGGCACTGTTTATCAGCTGCTAACGTCATTTTTGGTCAAACTGGAAAGATCCCAACCACGGATGACAGTAAGTTTAGTGCATGTTAAGTGCATGTTTCATTATATAGAGCTTTTTAAAGTTTATTTTGAAATATTTTGAAGCTTTAGAAAATTCAAGAACAGAACAAAAAACTACCATATGCCCTTCTCAGTTCACCAATTTTTAATATTTGCCTCATTTGCAATCACATATTTTTCTTTCTGAACCATTTGAGAGAAGATTGCATATATTAGGCTCCTTTACTCCTCAATACTTAAGTATTTCTAGAGAATAAGAATGTTTTCTTATATAATCATAGAATAAGAAATGATAACATTGATACAATTCTTTTTTCTGTAATGCATATTTCTGTTTCATTAATTGTCCCCATAATGCCTTTATAGCAATTTTTTTCTGGTACTAGAATCCAGTTCAAGATTGCAGTTGCGTTTAGTTGTCATACCTCTTTAGTCTTTAATCTGGAACGTTCCTCAACCTCCTTCTCTTTAATCACAGGTGTTTTTGAAAAATACAGTGCAGTCATTTTATAGAATTTCCAGCAGTTTGTGTTTTGATGTTTTCTTATGCTAAGTTTTAGATTACAGTAGTCACCCTGTATCTCTGGGGGGTATATTCCAAGACCTCCAGTGGATGCCTGAAACCATGTATAGTACCAAGCCCTTTATATACTATGTTTTTTCCTACATATACATACCTGTGATAAAGTTTAAACTACTCTTATGCTTTGGGGCATAAGCAAAATAAGGGTTACTTGAACACAAGCACTGCAATACCAAGGCAGTCAATCTGATAACTGAGATGGCTATTAAGTGACTAACAGCAGTTAGCATATTCAGAGCATGGGTATACTGTACAAAGAGATGGAACAGGACAGCATGAGATTTCATCACGCCACTCAGAACGGCATGCAATTTAAAACTTAGGAATTGCTTTTTTCTGGAGTTTCCCATTTAATATTTCCAGACCATGGTTGACCTTGGGTAACTGGAACCATGGAAAGCAAAACCACAGATAAGGAAGGACTACTTTATACATTTTTGGTTAGAATACTGCATAAGAGATGTGTTCAAATACCTAGTATTTTAATTATAGTATTTTACTTAGTCTTACAAATCATGGTTAACATTTATATTTGAGCAAATCAAAACCACAATGACATATCATCTCACACCTGTTAGACTGGCAATTATCAAAGTCAAGAAATAACAAGTGTTGGTGAGAATGTGGAGAAAAGAGAACCCTTGCACGCTTTTGGTAGGAATGTAAATTGGTGCAGCCACTGTGTAAAACAGTATGGAGGTTTCTCAAAAAGTTAATAGAACTACCATATAATTCAACAATTCTACTTTGGGGTATATATCCAAGGAAACAAAAACACTTACTTGAAAAGATATCTGCAGCCCTTCATTCATTGCAGCATTATTTACCTTAGCTAAGATATAGAAGCAATCTAAGTATCCATCAATGGATGAGTAAAGAATATGTGGTGTATATATCCGGTGGAATATTATTTAGCCATAAAAAGAAGGAAATCTTTTTTAGGGGAAAGTACAAACTTCCAGTTATGAAATAACTAAGTCATGGGATATAATGTACAGCATGGTGACTATAGTTAAGAACACTGTATCACATATTTGAAAGTTGCTAAGAGAGAAGATTTTAAAAGTCATCATCATAAAAAAATTTTGAAACGATGATGACGGATGTTAACTAGACTTATTGTGATCATTTTGCAGTATATACGAATATCGAATCATGTACATCTGAAGCTAATATATTTTATGTTAATTATAGCTCAATTTAAAAAAAGATGGGTACTTTCCATTATAAAAACCTGTAACATGCCTACACAGGGCCCCTGAACATGTTTTATTTAGGTATCAATCCAGTAACTCTTGTTTTCAAACCTTAAGGAATTCAGGAACCCAGATCCATAGGCCATTTCTGAAAATGAAAGATCAAGGATTTCATGTAAGTGCAGATTCCAAAGTACAGTCAATCCTCATTATTTATGGATTCCATGTTTGTGGATTCCATATAATTCCATATTCCAAATTATTACATATTTGCAAATTTACCTACTTCCTACAATTTACTTGTAACCCCAAAATCAGTACTCGAGATGCTTCTGTGGTCATTTGCAGACATGCGCAGAATAGGAAAGAGTCTGAGTTGCTCGAAGTGCACATTCCCAGCTGAGGTTGAACAAGGCAGCACTCTGCCTTCTTGTTTCAGCTCTCATGGTGTAAAACAAATGTCCTTTATGTGTCTATTTAGTGCCACATTTTTGTGCTTTCTGTTGGTGATTTCATTGTTTAAATGGCGCCCAACTGTAGTGCGGAAGTGCTATCTAGATCCTAAGCACATGAAGGCTGTGATGTGCTTTATAGAGAAAATAGTGTTAGAAAACTTCATTCAGGCACAAATTATAATGCTGAAGTCAGTGTTAATGAGTCAATCATCTATATTAAATAAGGTGTCTTTAAACAAACACATGTAAAATAAGATCATATATTGATCAGTTGAAAAAAGTATTGTGACAAGAAGCTCATAGGAAGCTAATCCTGTATTTCCCCTAGGAGCAGCGTTTCAGCATTCACTAATTTAGTGTTCACAGGGACTTTATAGAACATAGCTGCCATGATTAATGAGGATCAACTGTATATTGTTTCCTTGTAAGAGAATCTAGGTAGAAAGTTTTACTGTTTAGGATAAAACTTTTTCTGCTGAAATATATGTTCATCTGAAGGAGATAATCCAACCTGTCAGTGACTTACATCAGTGGGGTGCTTCTGTGTTGCTTGGGAGGTGAGTGACTTGCTTTTCTCCTTGTAGAACTAGGCAGCGCTACTCTTGTTCTTGGCATTGGTGTCATTGGTGGCACACCGTTGTTGAAAAAGGAAGACTACGAGACTATGTGGATAAATAGCAATACTGCAGTAAATCTAACATGGTGACTGAAAATGTTATTTCATATTATATAAAGGACTTTTTAAAAATACTAGTGAAAACCAAAATAATTTAAACCATGAAAATTTTTTAAATAAATTTTTCCTTGCAAAAGGGAATTCCTTTCACAGAAGTAACGATATTTTTGTCAAACTGTACATGGGACTCATTACAAAATGATATAATTGGCCCTTCATTAAATCACCTTCATCATTCTGAATGTTATTTTAGGGGATGCTTGCCACTCAGGACTACTTTTAATTCATGAGAAATCCATTTCAATTTAGATTCCACTAAATTGGAATTTTTGACAAATTGGTTAGGGGTTATGCTCACCTTAACCTGTTCAGCACTATTTCTTCATTAACAAAGACCACAGAATAGGGAAGGTGATAAAAGCAAATGTTTAAACAGTTAGAGGAAAGTGCTTTCAATCACCTCATGGGGATCCATTTGTAGACATGAAATATAGAATTTATATTTTAATTAAAGTAAGTATTCTAAAAACCTATATGAATGATCTTTGTATTAGTCCAATTTGATTAATAAGTGTTGAGCACCTACATGTAGCAGATCCTGACCTAAGTTCTTCGTGGGCATCATCTCATTAAATCCTCTTAACATTTTCAGACAATCACTGTTACTATCTTTAGTTTACAGATAGAAAAACTGAAGCAAAGAGAGGTCCAACAACTGCTCAATGTCACACATACAGTGAGGGGCAGGGCTGGCATTCAAACCCAGGCAGGATTGTTCCAAGCCCTTAACTCTACCAAGGCAAACCACTGACCTGACCCTTCCCTACCTCATGCCTCTCCAACCCTCTCTACTGGCTGGAGATGGCTGGGGACTCTGCAGCCTTGGAAATGCTTGGAAATAAGTCTTAGATAAAATTAAGTATTATGTTTGGGAACAAGCCTGAGATCATGATAATAGGCATTGGTTTCTAATAAGGTGATTGAAGTACTTAAGACATGCATTCTTAATAGGGGTGAAAATTATTTTAGAAAGTGAAAAAAAATTAAGTTGTTATAAAGGTCTAAAAAGAAAAGGAAATCTTGTCATCTGCAACAACATGAGTGGACCTTGAGGGCATTATAACCAAGAAGAGAAAGACAAATACTGGATGATCTCACTTATGTGTGGAATCTAAAAAAAATAAAAAAGCTGAACTCCTCTTTAAGAGAATAGTTGATAGTTGCCAGAGGCAGGAGGTGTGTGCAATGCGTGAAAGAGGTCAAAAGGTACAAACTTCCAGTTATAAAATAATTAAGTTATGGGGATGTAATTAATATACAGCATGGTGCTAAGAGAGTAGATCTTAAACATTCTAATCTCAAGAAAAAAGTTTTGTAACTATATATAGTGACATGTTAACCAGACTTATGGTGATCGTTTCACAATATATACAAATATTGAATTACTATGCCGTGCACCTGAAATTAATATTATATGTCAATTATATCTCAATTTAAAAAATGTATTCGAGTCATTAAATAGGTTTTGTAATAAGGTCACAATTTTCTTTATCATTGTGGATCAGAAGAATACAGACGTTATGAAGATTTAGAGGAATGTACATTATCAAATTAAATACAGTTGACCCTTGAACAACAGAAGTTAGAGGTGCTAATCCCCCACACAGTTGAAAATTAGCATATAACTTCTGACTCCCCAAAAACTTTACTAAGAGCTTACTGTTGACGGGAAGACTTACCATAAACAGTTGATTAACACATATTTTATTATATACATATTATATACTATATATTTTTTAAATTTTATTTTATTATTAGTTTCAAGTCTACAGTACACTGGTTAGACATTTATATAAACAATCCCCCTGATTGCTCTTTCTCTCCTCAGGCTCCACACCGAGCCATTACATTGATGCTAACTGTATTCCCCATTCCGTGCTCTGTATCCCCGTGACCATCTATCAACTACTAATTTGTACTATATTCTTAAAGTAAAGTAAAGAAAATATTGAGATCATAAGGAAGAGAAAATGTTTTTACAATATCATATTGTATTTATCAGTACCATAAGTTTACAAAATTGTCAGTACCTACATCGATATTATCTTATTTGATATAAAACACTTACTGTAGATATTATACGTTTTACTAAACCTAGACATAAAAAATGAGAATATGAAAGATTCACATTTATTTACAGATATAATAATTCATGCATTGACGAAGCAGGAATATGATGGCTTTATGATAGCCTAGTCTATACACTAATGAATGAATGATTATAAAATTTTAATAGAATACAGTCGTAGTCATGGTATAGTATTGAAAACGTTGTTACATTTTTTTTGAAAAACCACTTACCTGTGATGACAGAGTGGTAGGCAGTTTCTCCAATTCCGAGAGAGAGAGGCATTTGTATGGTAATATAATTCTTTGAAAGCAAAGTTTATAAAAAAGTAAGAAAATGAAAACATTATTAATTTTATATTAAATATCACTTACCTTATGCCTATGTAAGAATAAGCTATCCACTTGAATATAGGTCTTGCACATGAATTTCTATACAATACTTAGGCAATTACAATCACAAAAACATCTCATACAGTTTTTGCCATACAATTATTAGATTTTCACATGAAGACATGTACAGAACAGTTAACTTCATTAACTATATAACATGATTATTTACTATTCATTAAGTAGAAGAGGATCATCTTAGTTGTCTTCGTGCTGAGTAGGCTGAAGAGGAAGAGGAAGGGTTTGTTTTGCTGTCTCAGCAGTGGAAGAGGTGAAAGCAGAGGTAGAAGACTTCAGGGACAAAGCATCAATGGAACCAATCCAGAAAAAGAGTTCTTGTCCAGGCTTTCTTATTGTACAACAAAAGACAGGCAGCTGGATTTTTCCTTCAAAATTCAGGGGTTAGCAGCTTTATAGATAAGGATACTCCTGATCATAAACCTGACTGCATTTGCACAAAACAGCCTATCCCTTCCTGCCTTAAATTCTAGGGATTTCTTCTCTTCCTAATAAATGTCTTTTGTGACTTTTTTTTTTTTTTTCAGAGTAGAGTACTTTTGTCTACATTAAAAACCTGTTAAGGCAGATATCCTTTCTTAATTATTTTCTTAATGGCATCTGGGATCTTGTCTGCTGCCTCTTGGTTGACAGAAGCTACTCTTTCTGTTATCTTGACATTTTTTAAGCCAAACCTCTTTCTTAAAGTATCAGACAATCCATTGCTGGGATTAAATTCTTCAGCTTTAGATCCTTCACCTTCCTTTTGCTTTAAATTGTCATATGACTTCACTTTTTCTTGAATCATAACAGTCTATAGGTAAGCCTTTCTTATAGCAATCCTGTACCCACACAAAAGCTGCATTTTCAGTATGAATAAAAAGATATTTCTCAAAAAGTGCAAGTTTTTTTGTGCCTGCTGATGTAGCTACAGTGATGGCTTCGTGAATTATTTTTTTTAACAATATTCTTTATGCTGGATTCATTTATCTTGAAATGGTAGGCAACCGCGGCTACAGAACTCAATCTACAGTACATATCAAGCAATTCAGCTTTTTCTTGTAATGTTATACTTTTCTCTGCTTCTCGGGAGTACTTTCAGCATCATTCATGGCATTTCATTTGGATCCCTTGGTATTTGTCAAGGCTTACAGTATTGACTAAACATGATGAAAAATACATGAGAACCATCAGAGCACTTTTTACTGCAGTATGAAATTTATTGGAGAGAGAAACTGTTCAGAGATGACTAGCATTACAGTGTTTTAAATAGATACTTGCAGTACTTAAGCTCACTGCAAGAGCAATAGGCTAAAAAATTATTACGGTATGTACAGTTAATTTCACAGTTATGATTTAATACTGCATCTTTACATTTGTTTATATTTCTCTTGATTGCAAATGGCACCAGGTACAGTCCATGTTTGTGTACATAAATTTTGATACATTTTAACTTTTTGTAATAGATTTGTGTATATTTTATGGTAGTAAATGGTAAACTAATATCTACATATATTTTATGCATTCATGATATACCCTTAATTTTTCTGATATTTCTAGGCTATATGATTTGTCTGTTTTTTCAAATTGTTGAATATCTCCAAAAAGTTTTCCAACATATTTATTGAAAAAAATTCGCCTATATGTGGACCCATGCAGTTCAAACCCATGTTTTTCAAGGGTCAACTGTAGTTTTTTCCTTTTATGAATTGTAGATTGGTTGAAATCTAAGAGGCCCTTGTCCAAAAAAAAAAAAAAAAAAAAAAAAGCCCACTAGTAATATATTTTTTTATTCTTCAAAATAGAAAGCTAAAAAGAAATGACAATGTCCAGTGTTTTCAGAATGCTTTCATTGAGTAGCCTGATACATTGTTGGTTAGAGTATTTGTCGAAAATAACTTGGTGGTATGTAATATTTAACATTTAATATGGTGTAGACTCTGACTCAGTAAGTTTCACTTCTAGGAATCTGTCGTAAGGAAAAATCTAGACAGATTTATGCACAGAGATCTTCCTGTTTAGAGTTGTTTGTAATAAAAGAATTGGAAACAACAAATGCCCAATATTAGAAGGATGGTTTAAGTATGGAACTATGTAATTATATACAATGCTATACTTAAAAAAGATGTTAAAGAGTTGATAATTACATGAGTAAGTGTTAGTAGTGTAAAACAGGAAGAAAAAGCTATATTCAAAACAGAATAAACATTATGACTTTAGTTTTCACCTACAGATAATACATAAGGAAAAACTAGAAAGAAATATGGAAGAATAATAGCTGTGAGTGCCTCTGGGCGGTAGGGACTTGGGATGTGTTTTTCTCCCAGTGCTTCAGTGAGAATTTGTTACTTTTATAATCAAGAAAGAGTAATATAAGAAAGAATGCAGCACACAATGAAAATTATAATCGTGACCGTTAACTTAGACAAATAATGTTTATAATTTTAGCTGCTGAAGCTGAAGGAGATGTGCCAGAGCTTTATCATCAAAGAAAAGGGGAAATAGCAAGATGCTGGATCAAATACTGTTTGACTCTCATGCAGAATGCCCAACTTTCAATGCAGGTAATGCATGCAGTCAAGGTTGCCTTTTCTTTCTTAAATGAGCAGGATGTAAGTAAAAGCTTAAAATGGAGATTATGCTTATTGAGCTCACTGCGTGTTTATTATGCAAGGCGTGCAGAATGCTCTCATAAATATTTCTTACTTTCCCCATCTCTGCCTTTTAAAATCTTACTTATTCAAGGCCTATCTCAAATACCACTTCTTCCTAGAAGACCTTCCTTTGAATAGAATATAAATTCCCTGAAAAGTGGGGTCTATATCATATTCATATTATATCGTCTCCAGGCAAAACAGGTTCTCAATAATTATTAAATGTATAATTTTCACCCCCTACAGATATCTCCCTCCTTTAAACTCCATAGAACCTTCCTAAGTCACTTAAATTCTGCTTTGTAATTTCCCTGTTCATGTTCCTTTACCTCTTTTTAGGCTATAAGCAACTTGAGGGCAGGAAACAATTCTTACTGATCTTTATATACTTTATACAGTATATAAATATATATTTTTGTAAAGGTAAATATATTTGGAAACAGCCCTGCCAGTTTGTAGCTGTATGTTCATGGCAATTTACTTAATCCCTGTGTGCCTCAATTTTCTCACAAGATGGAGGTACAAATAGTATGTACTTAATAGTGTTGTTATGAGAGTTAAATTTTACACACACACACCCCCACGGCTGAGAACAGTGCCTGAGACAGTGCTTCAATAAATGTTAACTATTATCATCATCATCATCATCGATCCATACTGAACCCTAGTTCCTAACCACTAAACAGGAAACTAAATCACTTGGATGCCGTATACTATGTGTAGGTAGATTGTCCTGAAGGAGTTATTTTGCTTTTTTCCCCCTATTTGCATGTATTAAAGTATAATAATTATTACTAGTAAATAATATAGAACCTTGTGAAACTACTAAACAAAATAAAACTGAACAAAGCACAAAACCTCAGAATCATAGGACTTAGAAAGATGAGAACATTATAGAGGTGGAGTTAAATATGAGGCATATTTAGGAAAGAAAGAAAGTAGGGAAAAGAACTAGGGAGTTTTATATCTAGAGAAGTTGGAGCCAGGAAGAGCTGTCAGCTCTCTTCTGCTCAAAGCATCTAAGAACACATGTAAGTAAACAAGCAGCCAGGAAGCAAGTAGATAAACAAGACTGAGAAACTTATGGCCTGCATTTAAAGTAATTGTGTCAAGCAAAGTACACTATGATTTAACTCTTATCCTGCAGTTAGGTGATGTTTTCCAGACTGGGCACTAGAACTTACCATCTGATTACTTTAAACTCAGAAAATTGCCATGCTACTAGATTACTCAGATTTTTCTTAATCTGACCTTTTTCGGTTACTTTAACTTCATCCTTTGATCATCTGTTTATTTATCTGAAAAGCCTTCTTCAGTTCAACTTAAAGACATACACAAATATATTTAGTTAAGTATTTATTTGTGCTAGCTCTATGCTAGTTATTGTATTATGTTGAACAAAAATAGACCTCATTTTTGACTTCATGTAAAAGTGCAACTTTGATAAGTTCCACAGAGAAGAGACACATGATATAAGAAGATGTAATAGGAAGAAGTAACATTCGAAGGAAGCTCCGGGAATGAGTAGGAATTATCTAGGATAGAGAAAAGAGGGAGCACCATTCCATGGAGCTGAAGCAACATGTTTAAAAGTTGTAAGGCATAGAGAGCATGGTATTAGAAGGGATGGAACAAAGGCCTATGAGGCTGGAGCAGAGTGAGAGCATGTGACATAAAGTAGAGTTAGAAAGCGGCTAGAACAAGCAGGGCCTCAAAGGAATGGAAGCCCTAAAGGGTTTTTGGAACAATCGCTTAGGAAGCAGAATGAAGATGAATTGAGGGAAAGCAGGAATAGATGAGGGAGATTAGACAACCACCGGAACAGTCTGGGTGAGATGTGGAGGTTGCTTGATCTAGGATGGTAGCAGGAGAGATGGAAGGAAAAAAAAGAATGGAATCAGAGGTATTTAGAAAGCAAAACATTAAGGTCTTGGTGTTAGATTGGACGTATGGAGTGAAGGGGAGAGGTGAGGGGGCATCTCAAGAATGATTCCCTAAGTTGCTGGCTGTCCACGTCAATGGACTGTCCTTCCCTAAAATAACACTAGAATAGGAACCTGTTTGCTGAAGAAGGATGGGAGTTCCACTGCGGACATGTTGAGGATGAGGTACCTTTGAGTCTTCTGAGAGGAGATGTCATATAGGGAGCTGTAGTTTTGGGTCTGGAGCATGAGAAGAAGTCTAGGCTGTAGCTGTAGACTTGTGAGTCCTCCTTCCATGGATGGCATTTGCAGCCTTGAGTGTGGATGTAGTCACCTGTCCAGAGTGGTACTGTTCAATAGAAATTGAATACCAGCTACGTATGTAATTTAAAATGTTCTATGGTTATATTATAAAAAGAAAAAAGCAGGTGAAATTCATTTTATTTATGTATATTTTAACCCAGAATATAAAAAAAATTGTCATTTTTCCATGTCATCAACATTAAAAAACTAAGAGATATTTTTAAATTCTTAATTTTTATATGAATAATTTCTTGGAGTAAACAAAAATTTCTTGGGAATTGGGTGTGCATTACTTTACACAGCCCACATCGCAGTTGGACTTGCCACATTTCAAGTGCTGGGTAGCCATCCACACATGGCTCTTGTTTTGAGCAGTGTAGGTCTAGAGAGACAAAATCAAGAGAAAAGAAGAAGAGGCCTTGGAGCTGAGCATTTGGGGATCTGATCATTTTATTGGCCAACAAGAAGAGAATGAGCTTACTCTATTTTAGCCGTCTTAGCTTTTTTTTTTGCCCCAGGAGGTAGGGGAGATAACTTTAACTATGAAGGTAGATTTATTGAACTCCGTCTTCACATTACTGTCTTTAAAAGACCTAGAGCATTTCTCTGTAATACATTTCATTAAGTAACTTAACATGAGCATCATATTGTTCATCTCAATGGCATGTCTGTGAAACATTTTTAGGATTTAGATTCCAGTTTTACTCTAATGTTAAAATACTACCAATAATGTATTATGTGTATGTTTCACAACTCTTAAAGTTCTTTCATATGTATTTATCTTATCTGATGGAGTAACTATGAATGAGTTTTAGTTCCTCAAAGAGGAATAAATAAAATATGTAAGTGGTTTATCTATTTAAGTACTTTCTAATTTCTTATATTTGTAACATCATTGGAAGAAAGAAGTTTTAAAAGATGTTTAAGATTATAATACCTCCCTAAACCAGGCTAGGAAGTAAGAATGTTTTCTTTTTTTTACTCTTCAGTTTTCTTTAATATTATTTGACAGCAGGAGATTAATGTCCTTCTTAACCGTAATTTATTTTTTTCTTTCAGGACAACATAGGGGAGCTTGATCTTGATAAACAGTCTGAACTTAGAGCTTTAAGGAAAAAAGAACTAGATGAGGAAGAAAGTGTTAGGAAAAAAGCTGTGCAGTTTGGAACCGGTGAACTCTGTGATGCCATCTCTGCAGTGGAAGAGAAAGTGAGCTATTTGAGACCTTTAGATTTTGATGAAGCCAGAGAACTTTTCTTATTGGGTCAGCACTATGTCTTTGAGGCAAAAGAATTCTTTCAGATTGACGGTTATGTCACTGACCATATTGAAGTTGTCCAAGACCACAGTGCTCTGTTTAAGGTGCTTGCATTCTTTGAAACTGACATGGAGAGACGGTGCAAGATGCATAAACGTAGAATAGCCATGCTAGAGCCCCTAATTGTGGACCTGAATCCACAGTATTATCTGTTGGTCAACAGACAGATTCAGTTTGAAATTGCACATGCTTACTATGATATGATGGATTTAAAGGTTGCCATTGCTGACAAGCTGAGGGATCCTGATTCACACATCGTAAAAAAAATAAATAATCTTAATAAATCAGCATTGAAGTACTATCAACTCTTCCTAGACTCCCTGAGAGACCCAAATAAAGTATTTCCTGAGCATATAGGGGAAGATGTTCTTCGCCCTGCCATGTTAGCTAAGTTTCGAGTTGCCCGTCTCTATGGCAAAATTATCACTTCAGATCCCAAGAAAGAGCTAGAAAATTTGGCAACATCATTGGAACATTACAAATTTATTGTCGATTACTGTGAAAAGCACCCCGAGGCTGCTCAGGAAATAGAAGTTGAGCTAGAACTTAGTAAAGAGATGGTGAGTCTTCTTCCAACAAAAATGGAGAGATTCAGAACCAAGATGGCCCTGGCTTAAAAAACCTTTTTTTCCTAATGAAAACAAAATGTGCAATATTAAAGAGGTTTATTTCCCTTAGTCACACTGGCCCAATTCCATTGTGATATTTACTTTTATAGCCAGATGAGTACAGTTTGAACTTGAGATACAGTCAGACCAATTAAGTCTTTACTAGGACCTTAATCAACATAAAGATATAATAATTTATACTTAATTATGTAAATTGCCTTGTTAAAGTGATGTGATTGGTATGTTAGATTGCTTGTTTCCTGTTTAGATATGAACCTTTCCCGCCTCAGTTTCTAAAGGTAGGTTCTTTCCTGTCTAATACTTGGATTCTTTAATAGGAAAAATGCCAGGTAATACCTGGTAGACAAGCCTGTTATGTTAAAATAAAAAGTAACTTGCTATAGTCATTCTTCCCCAAATATTTACTTTCCTAAATTCCCCCTAATTTTTTCCTTTTTGAAAATATTAAAAAACTAAATTATGTTGTTGTAAAGTATTGTAAAGTAGTTTGTCTCATTTATAAGGGAAAAAAGCCTTGTTGGAAATATAATAAATTGACTTGTTTCACTAATAAAAGCTTCCCGTTACTCTTCTGTTTTCTTGTAAGAATTGATTTTTGATACTTCAAAGGTATTTCCTTATTTGAAGCTGGAGAGGAATATTTCTTTGGTAACATTGCACAGATAAAAGACAATTAGAATCTTATTGGCTGCAGTTTCTCATCAGAGGATTGTAGCATATTTATAAACCTTTAAGCACTGTTGAAAAAGGATTCGTATATCATAATAATGTTAACATATGTCATTTTAAGAAATGCAGAATTGAAATGCAGTCCCTTTCCAGTGCAAAAATCAAGATCAGTTGTAGAATTTGATAGAGAACAGCTCTGTATGTTGGCTTGCCAGTTAATTTGCTTCGGGAAGTTTAGGACTAGGTCAACTCTAAGATTCTGTAACATTTACATACGTGTGATAAATACCTTTTCCTTTGAGATCAGTCTGCTGGGAAAAAAAAAAATCTTTTAACAGCAATGTGTAATTCACTCAATATTTAGTATTTATTAAATGTCTACAATGGGTCAGGCACTGCTGTTCTCACTTTTCTAAGCATTGAGGATACAATGATAAATAAGATAAACTAGATCCTGCTCTCATGGAACAAGTAAACAAATGAGCAAGATGATTTCAGCCTATGAGTGCCATTTAGAAATGAGCCAGCGTGATACGGTAAACATTTATGGGAAGGGGTGCTTCTTTAGCTATAGTGATCTGGAAAGGCCTCTGAAAAGGTGGGAGGCGACACTGAGCTGAGAACTAAATGGGAAAAAAAATGGCAGCACAGTTAACGTTTTTGGTAGATTATTCCAGAGAATGCTAGGCCCTCAAGCTAGAATAAGCTTTGGAAGGAGTTTGGCATTTAGAAGATAGTAAAAGCCAGTGTGGGTGGTACTGATGTGGGTGGTGAATAGAATGGAGTGGGGCAGGGATAGGGAGTCCAGATGGAGAGGGCCTTGTAGATGAGGGAGAGGAATTTGGATTTATCCTAGGTACAGTGGGAAACTTTGTATAATTTTTTAAAGAGTGGCATGATCTGATATGCATTTTTAGGAAACCTCTTTGGCTCCTACAGGAATAGATTGTAGAGAAAGGGGGAGGCAAAGAGGAGAATGAGGTTCTTGGGGATAGTGCTATAGCTCTGCATCTCAACTACTCTCATTTCAACTCTCTTGAGAACTGATTCTAGAATACATCTCCATTATAAGCCTTTTCTGATATAGCCGTTTTGCTACCAACTTTATTCAACTTCACGACTTCATTTATGTAATCATTCATTCGCTTAACATAAACTTACTGAGCTCTTTGTGTGTGCTAGTCACTGTGCTAAGCTCTAAGAATATGATCTATAAGTCACAGCCGCTAAAATCTTGATAACTTTTCTTCTTCCCAACTGTGCTATTTAACTTGAGTTCAAAAGATAAAATTCAAGTATAACAGGCACTGGTCTTAAAACCAGTCTTTATCCCAATAGCCATCAACATATTCTATTTGTCATTTGCTGTTTGTAGTGGCTTTTCATATTTTCAAACTTTGTCTTTAGTTATCGGAAAATATTACTGGCTGCTTTGCAATCCTGCAGTCTATTCACATAACCTATTCCACTAACTGCTTTCCCTGAGCATGGCTTTCCAAAGACAGCTCCCACTGAAACTTTGTTGCTTCTCTGGATTTTTCAATAGTCCTCAAACTTTTTGGTCTCAAAGCCCCTTTGCACTTAAAATTGAGGATGCCAAAGGGCTTTTGTTTATGTAGGTTATATCTTTCTATGCTTACCCTATTTAAAATTCAAATTAAAGTTTTAACGATTTGTTAAAATTACAATAATAAACCCATTAGAGTTAAATATCTCTTATGAAAAATGTTCCTAAAAAACCGGGATGTTTATATTTGTACAAATATCTTTAATGCCTGGCTTAGTAGGAAACAGGTTGATTCTCATAACTGGTATGATAAAACATGTCACGTAGCCTCTGGAAAACACCGCTGCTACATTTGTGAGAGAGTGAAAAAGGTAATGTTTTCTTATGAAAATAGTTTCATGAGATCACCTGCCCCACTCAGAGGTTCCCTGGACTCCACTTTGAGAACCACTGCCCTAGCCTATTCTGTGTTGGGTATAGTGCAGAGTGGATGATGTTGAGGGTTGGTTTGGGAAACAATAAATCAGCAGTGGTTGGTCTAGGTGTCACATCCAAAGGAAAAATTGAGTCCCTCTATTATTTAGTTCACGTTGGTTTTGGTTGAGTTTGGAGTCGTGGCAATATCTTATTAATCTTTATTTTATCACAGAATATATTGGATTTCTTGACAGTACTGAGTTCTTTTAATACTATTTTATCTGCTTGAACTCTGCCAAAGCTGTTTCATTGTTTGTTTTTTTTTCATCCCTATTACTATAGAGTCACTAAAGGGTAGTAGAGGCTATCCCTTACACGGTCATCATTTTGGGCTAATTTTGCAAAATCTTACATGAAACATGTATGCCCAGAACCCTTAGAGGTGTTGGCGTATGACAGAATTTGGGCTAGAGGTAATGACCTGTCAGCCATAGATTTATTTCAAATAACCTTTTGGTCCTCTTTTTCTTCACCCCAAAACTAATTATTAGAATAAAGACTACCTACCGAGCTAATAAAAACATGATTTTTGACACAAAAGCCCTTTGTAATTTTCTTTTGAATCTTGCTAGATTTAGACAATAGGTTAAAGACATCATTCATTCACTTATTCAGTAAGTATGTGTTGAATGCTTACTTATCAGAAGACTGTATAATACCTGTCAATCCTGAGCAGTTGTCTGAGAAAAACATTTAAATTTGTATATGAATATTAGGGTCTTGCGACTATGTAGGCTATCTTTTAGGGAAAATCCTAGTTACTCATAACAGGTTTGTATAAATGCTATTCTCATCCTTTTGCGGTTATTCTTGGGGGATCATACTGGTTGAAGAAGAGACTTTTCCCTTGCAATCCCTTGGGGAAAGTTATTGCAATTGCCTGTGACTCAGTGGAGTTTTCTGAGTCATCTACATCTTATTCATCTCTGCTTTTCAGATCTGTTTGAGCCAATGCTGTCAGCTTCTCCTTGAATCATGTGAGAGGAAGGGCTTGATAAGATGTATTTTCCTTTATATATTTTTGTTTGTGATTACAAAATAAACGTCTTCATTTCAAATGCTATTTGCTTTGACTAATTACATTTCTTCTTATACTGGGAGGTTGGCCAACGTTCTATAAATGGCCAGATAGTAAATATTTTAGACTTTTTAGGTCATACAGTCTATTGCAGCTATTCAATGTTGCTGTGAAAGCCGTGATAGGCAATACGTAAATGAATGAATATGGCTGTGTTGTAATAAAACTTTACTCATGAAAACAGATGGTGGGCCAGATTTGGCCTGTCGACATAGTTTTGCCAACTCTTACTGGTTTACTTTTAGAGTTTCTTTATACCTTATATATAAAATACTTAGAAAAGCTGATGTTATTGAGCACTATCTAATCTATTCCACGCCCTCTGCTAAGCATTTTATATGCATTATTTCATGTAATTGTCTAAAAAAACTTTATGACATGAATACTATCAGAGTGTGAAACTGAGTCTTTGCAAGAGCTTCAGTGGCTTGTCCAAGGTCACATATAAATATCTTTTACAAAGTTAACAAGCTGCTGGTTCTATCAATTTTAGTTTGAGTGGACTGTAAGAAGGGACAATTAGACCTAAAGAGAGAACTCAAGTAAAATTGCTGACAAGCCATTAAGCCAGGCAGAAGCTATAATGAGAAGATTAACCTAAAGTCATATATTGTCCGAATCATAATTATAGCTATAGCTATATATATATATACATAGATTATTTAAAAATTATCCATTTTGTAGCCAAGTAGCTGTTGCAGTATTTCCAAACTTTTCATAGTTATCTATATTGCATGTGTGTGTGATTATCACAATAAGTTACTAACCATAAAAAAGAAAACTCAAAGACATTAGGGCAATAACTTAAATTGCTCGGTGTATACAGATGCATTCACATCGTAAGTGGCAGTACACAAATGGTGTACTTTTAGTCATTTTGCACTCTAGAAAGATGTAATCTTTTGGTGGAAAAAAAAATCAGTTAGGGACCATAATAGCCATTCAAATTGTTTTTATCATATATTCTTATTGGACTTTGTATAAAACCTAGAATGGGAAAAAAATTCAAGAAAGCAACCAGGAACTATGCTTCAAGGAAAAATCCCAGAGAAAATACAGCTCACATAAAATTGCACCCATGTAACCCATCTGATCCATATCATCCAACCAGACTCTAAGCCAGTAGCTTCATAGGAAGGTCATGACCTAACGTTAATTTTTATCTACAGGAAGTGACAAGAAGGCCTTATACATTCTGTATATGAAAATAGGGTTCAAAAATAAAGTTAAGAAAAACAAACCAGAGAACCTACTGGTTGATAATGAGCTTCTGAATCCGTCATGACCTGTGGCAGCCACATACCAATTCTGTCAGTACAGAGCCCTTCTCCCTGACTCCCTTCTGAATTATCTCACACTCTTTCTCCACTGGTTATCTTAATCACTTTGCCTTTCCTGTTACCGCCCTAAGTCAGGTTATGTTATCAGGAGACTGACTCATTACCCTCTGAAGTCATCTGTAATCTTGTTTGGATGCTTTTTAGGCTTTTAATTTTTCCCCAAGCGCACCAATAGTATAATCCTGTTAAGAAATTTAAAAATTGAAAACAATCTTCAATCTGTTCTACTGATTATGCAAAACTGTAAGATGGCTTTAAGAAATCGTCCTTTTACAACATTCCACTTACAAATAAGGAGAGGTCCCTCTCACTCTGCCCTGGCAGGAGACCACCCTCTGTCTGTGGAGTGTTACCACTTTTCTAATAAACTTTCCTTTTGACTCTAAAAAGATAATAATGAGAAACGATTCCCAAGCTCCTCTGGAAGAATAAGTTTCACTCACTGAGGATGTGCCAGAGTGTTCCAAGTTGTAACCTAATTCCATGGGTCTGCTTTTACCATAAATTGTTAAAAAAAAAAAAAAAAGAATATTATCATGTGAATTCAATAGAGCACGTATACCAAATATAGAGGTATGTTTGGAATGATCTGACTTGACGTGCTTACACATTAGAAATGAAAGTCAGAGATTCTGAGTTTCCTTGGGGCACTTAGAGAACTAGGCAAACACCCTCCAAGAAGAGCTGATAATGAAGTATGAAGCTTGGGTGATCACTGTTCAGCTGAGATGGTACTATGCTGCCGGAGACAGAGAAAACAAATAGGTTTCAAATATGAGCTCCAAATAGTATTGGTTGCTAATTAAGCTACTTCTCACATGGGCGACTGCGTTGTTCAGGGGTCAGCAGCAGGAATTTGTTCATATAATTATTTAATGATCGTTAATGACTATTGACGAATTGGATAGTTATGCTTAAGGTCATATTTTCAATAATAGGTTGTAGGGCATTGTTTCCTAGAGTCAAGTCCCAGGAGCAAGTGCATTAGGATCGTGTAAAGGTTCTTATTAAAATGCAGATTCTCAGGATCTAGCCCAGAACTAATTAAAAACTCTGAGATTGAGGTCCAGGAATCTACATTTTAGTAAAACTCCATGTGATTCTTATGTACATTAAGTGCAAGAATCTCTTTTCTTAGAATTAAGAGAAGGAAGCTAGAGCTAGAGGTGTTTTGGAGCAGCTGTTATGGGGAGGAGCATCCTGAACCAGAAAGTCATTTGGTGCCTTTGGACCCCAAGGAAAGTTTGCCCTAGGGACAGAGGGATAAACAACATTCCCAGTGGCTTTAGGTAGCCAAGGAGCTGCAACTCTCCTCGTTCTCTAAGCACTTCCTCCTATACTAGAATTCTGCTGGGGACATGCCAGTGCTGAGCGGAGACTGCTAACCACAGCACTAGGTCTCTCTGCGCCCAAGGGAAAGCGTCCTAGATGAAAGCTGGGGACTCCCTAATGACCCCCAAAGAATATTCTAGCATGCCTCAGGGAGGCAAGGAAAAGGAAAGAGGTTGTTCCAGAAGGAATGCAGACTGCAATTCTTAGATTTGAATAAAAATATCCAAATGGTTGTCCCAGTGGCGTGACATTAACTCCTCTGCATATCGAGCCAGGACCACCTCTCAGGAACCTGATAAGTTTGGGATGGAACAAATTCTCACACTTAAGAAAGGCTGTGTTCTGGTGATATCTGGTTGAAATGAGAATTGAGTACCTGCTTATGGTGATGCAAGTTTTTCTCCTGTAGTAGACAGCATCTCTTCCCTAGGGAAATCTCCGAGCTACAGAATGGAGATGTATGTTTGTAACTTGAATCCACCATTAATACTGTCTTCTTTGGAGGGGATGAGAGTCACCTGCCAGGTGGATGAGAGCTTAGAACTCTGAGAAAAATGCAATCCTGCTCTCATATTTCTGTAGCCAGGAAGCCCAAGACACCAATATATGCAGCACATACAGTGCATAAAGTCAAACATACCAATATATGTGCATACAGCATATGGCAGACTTAGCCATTGACTGGGAGTCCAGGGACCTCCATGCTGCTAAGTCCAATGGAAACTTCAGTCCTCATCATTCCTGACCTCTTGATGGTATGGCATTTGACAGACTGACACTCTTTCCTTGAAATGTTTCTTTCCTCATCCTTCCATAATACTGCACTTTCCCACACTTCTACCTTGCCAGCCCTTTGTGTTTCCTTTAAGGATTTTTAAAATCTATCACTTTATGATGATCCTTAGCATTCTGACCTAGGTTCTTATTCTCTCCAGGCTCCCCAGGGTGATGTCATCCATTCTTAAGATATTGGTTACCATTGATATGTTGTTCTTAATCTTTTTAGTTCACTATTCCAAATTAGCATATGTCGAATATTACTTAAACTCACTCACACACTTGCATCGATTTTTTAAAAGTTATTTTAAATAATATTTTTAGATCAATTAAGAAGTACCCTTAATTTTAAAAGTTATTTTAAATAATATTTTTAGATCAATTAAGAAGTACCCTTAATTTTAAAAAGATTCAAGGAGTTTAAAATGAAAAGTAGCAGTCCCTAGTGCTATCCTTCCTTACATACTCCCCACCCCCCACCCCCCAAGCCACTCCCAGGAGGAAACCTGTTTAACTGTCTTTTGGTGGTTACCTGGATATATGGTAATAGCATGTTCATATCACTATTTCTTAAGTTGTCAACTTAAAACTATCTATTGACTTCTTTCAATGATAGTAAAGGATTTAGCTCACGACACCCTACCTCCCCTCTTCACCTCTTTCAATTTATCTTCAGTATTAATGGTTTGAGGTTAAACTATATATGTATTAACTATAATATGTAATGAATATAGATACATATGCAAATGATACATAAATATGTATGTGTAAATATGTATATACATGTGTATTTTTCCATTTCTTGCCCATCTACTAAGATTAGAATATTATTTCCCTTTTAACTTTCATTTCCTCATCAACCTCACAAATCATCTATCTTTTCCTTTATACATTGGCGGTGTTGATAAATTATGTTTTATTATGTATACATTTTACTGCCATAAACAATTTTCTTTGTAGGAAGATTCTAAAAGTTAATAAATTGTATTTACATAACCATAACTATGTAAAATCACTATTGCAGAATTAAGTAAAATATACTATGATTATATTCCTTTCTTGCACTGATTTATGTCCTTCTTGGAATTACTAACTGCCTTATTTTCCCCCTCAGTATTTGCCCTTATCATATTCTGGCTGTCAAACTCACCATATCATCTATTCATTTTTTCCCCCCTCCAAAGACATCCCTCCAAGAGCCTTTCTTCCTGCCCCAATCTGCATTGATTGATCTCTAGATCTGATGTTCAACTGTCATCCTTGGACTTCCCTTCATTGTTCTCCCGGCGGGGAGCCACTCTTCTCTGGATCCTGTATCTTCTGTTTTCTTGGTTTATTAAAATTTAATTTAAAAACTAACATATACTTATTATAACAAGTACTAGAGATATATAAAAATTTCCCCTCATCCTCCCCCAGCCTTGCCACGTCTGAGGGAACCTAAGTCAACAGGCTGCCCTTCTACACATTCATCTATGCTCAAATACATGTATTCAAGCATATGAACACATACACGGCTCCCTTCTGTTTTGTTTTTTCACAAAAAGGAAATCATTACACATCTTAACTCTAACTTGCTACGCTCAGCTTAATATGTATCATCAGCCTTTCTCCAGCTCATTCAGATTAATATAACTTTTTAAATAAGCTGCTTCTGATTCCACAACATGGCTATACCACTTTTGTTCACCTATTTCCTATGATGGTCAGGTTATTTTTAGTTTTCATGTCACTACAAACCAATAAACATGCCTGTGAATGAATCCTTACATATTGATATATACTGATGCTTTTATTTTTGCAGGATAAGTTTTTTAAAACTCGAATTAGTAGATCAAAGGACATGCATGTATTATTTTAACTTTCTATGGGAGTATAACATACATACCAAAAAGAGCATGCATCATAAATGTACAGTTTAATGAGCTTTCACAAACAGAACACATAAGTGTGACCAACACTCAGATTAAGAAACAATATCGCCAGCACCTGAAGAGCCTGCCTTATACTCTCTTTAGGTCAATACTCCTCTCCCAAGGGTACCCACCCCAATCTGACTTCTAACGACGTGCATAATTCTCATCATAAGATTGCCACTTTATTCTCCCCAAGAGTAGTAGCAATTCACATTCCCACAAATAATGCACAAATGTATCAGTTTCCCCACATCTCTCTTACATTGTCACTTTTTACAACTTTCTGCTTCTCTGGGGGTGAAAATGGTATTCATTGTTATTTTAACTTGCATTTTTCTGAGTAACCAGTGAGGTTGGGCCTGAGGGCACAAACTCCTTAATTTACAGATGAGAAAACCAAGGCTCAGAAGAGCACTGATCTCGCCTAAGTCGCTTTAAAGTTTGCTTCATTTCTGTGGTTAGCAGTGTTTTAGGGCTCAGCAAGGAATCATAGGTTACTCTTCAATGTGTAAAGTTCCCTAAGCATCTCTCATTTAAGCTCTAAAGGAAAGTAGTGAAAGAAGGATACACATATACCTCATTTCATTCTGCTGGGCCTGGGAGACAAACCTTGTTCTGCTCGTATAAACCTCTGCGATTTTATAGACTTGGGTCAAAGACTGGTTTGGGGGCATCGAGGGAAGGGAGCCATACTGAATGCAGGCAGGGATGGCTGGCTGTGGAGACAGTATAAGTAATCCAACCTGGTTGAGGAAACAAGCAACCATGCATGCAGCGAATCTCTAGTGAGAGCCTGACGGCGGCAGAGAAAAGTGGAAAGATCTGTGGACTGAAAACCAAGAGGCTTTGGGGCATTGCTTGCTCTCTCAGAACCTGTTTTCTCCTCTCTAAGAAGAAGGGCTTGGAAGGTGCTGAGATACACAGCCTGGGAAGGAGGCAGGTCCTTGACGATCTGCGGTCCAAAGCCAGTCAAGACAAACAATTATTCTCACACCTGAAACTGTAACAGCAGGCAGGAGTGGTCCACACCCAAACGAGTATGTGTGTAGAGGCTGAGGATGAAAGTTACATAGGAGAAGTGGGACTAGAGCCAAGAGCCCCGAAGGGACCAGTGGAGTTACAACAGGCAGAAGGAAGAACATGGTGTAATCTGCGGGGGAAGAGATGGAAAGGAGGGTTGGATCAGTTTTAACACCAAAGGCCCAGAGAAGAAAATGAGAATAACTGTGACTAAAGAAGATACTGAAAGAAGGATTTATGGAGACATGAGGCTGGAAAGATAGGCCGAGGCCAGACAGATTGGCCCATGAAGTACCTGAGTGTGAGATTATCCTGTGGCTGTGTTAAAACAGGGCCGTGTTAGGAGACAACTGGTTAAATAGTTTTCTAAACTAAACTGTAACAAATTATTACACATATGGTGGCTGCTGTAACAAATCGCCCAAAAGTTGGTGGCTTAAAATGACACAAATTTATTATCCCACAGTTCTGCACGTTAGAAGTCTGACATGAGTCTCACTGGGCTAAAACTAAGGTTTTGGCAAAGCTGCATTCCCTTCTGAAGACTAGAGGAGAATCTGCTTTCTTACCTTTTCTAGTATCTAGAAGCTTTCTGCATTCCTTGGCTCGTAGCCCCTTACTCCATCTTAAAAGCCAGCAAATGTGATCTGTATCCTTCTCACATCACTCTGACCTTTTCTTCTGCCTCTCACTTCCATTTTTAAGGACTCCTGGGATTACATTGGTCCCACGTGGGTAATCCAGGATACTCCTATTTTAAAATTATTTGATTAGCAGTATTAATTCCATCTGCATCCTTAATTCCCTTTGCCATGTCAGGTAACATGGTCCCAGGTTCCAGGGATTAGGATGATTAGGACATGGCCATCTTTGGGGGAGGGAGGGGGTGAATCAGTATTCTGCCTACCATTCTGTGTTAGTTGGGACTCTTCACAAGAAATACAATAGAAGCAAATATACCTGCTTAAATAATTGAGGCCTCACTACCTTTCTCTCTTCATCTCTGGATCTGCTTTCCTCTCTGTTGATTCTCAGGCAGTTTCCTAGGCTTACATCCTAGCAGCTTGGCAACATAAAGGAGTCTCCTCTCCCAGTGGTTTCGACATAACCTGGGATGATAAGTATCACCCTAATTGACCCAGCTTTTGTCCAGGGCTGTCCCTGGACCAAATGCTGTGGCCTGGGAGACAACTTTCATTGGCCAGGCATGAGTTTTATATGCACCCCTGGAACCGAAATAGGGGAAGTTCCACCAAACAGAATGGAGTTGGGGATGGATGGTTTCTTAGAGGAAAACCGGCAGACCGCTACCCCCCAAAAAACAATGGTGGTGACAATTGCACAACCATGTAGATGCATGTAATACCACAAAACCGTACACTTAAAGATGATTAAAATGGTAAGTTTTATGTGATGTGTATTTTACCACATAATCAAATAAAGAGTCAACCCTTGGGCTTTTGCTAGACCTGTTAGAAAAGAGGATCTATCTTTCCATGGAGATTACTAGAGTGGTCTGAGCCTATGTTGGAGCTGCTGGGGCCATCATGTCACCATGTAGGGAAGAGAATATGCCATCATGTCACCATGTAGGGAAGAGAATATGCCTGAGAGCAGAAATGACATGAGGAAAACAGAGCCCAAAGATACAGACAGATTCCTGATGATGATCATGACACATGAACCCAGGCCTGCCAGAGAGCCTGACCCACTCAATAAATTCCCTCTTATGGTTAGATCAATTTAGTTGAGTTTCTGTCATTGGCAATTAAAAGAGTACAGCTTAAAAAAAAAAAAAGTAAAAAGTAAAAAGAAGGACTCCTCGAGCCATGCCCGAGGAGGAAGATATCACCAATCTATTCAAAATACCATTGCATCTAAGCTTATCAGTCCACACTGTCCTGTCTGTATGAAAAGATGTGGTACTGTTATGCACATGAAGCTCAGATAGAGTGAAGCAAACTCCATGTAAGACGATTCAATTTAACAGAAAATGTGATTTGGGAATTATTTTCTTAAAATAGTGGTTCTCAGAATGTGGTCCCTGGATCATCATCATCAGCAGCAGCTGGAAACTTGTTGGAGAGGCAAACTCAGGCCCCATACCAGATCTACCAGCTCTGGGGTGAGACCAGAATCTAGATTTTAACTAACCTTCCAGGTAACTCTGATGCAAGCTCAAGTTTGAGAAGCACTGTCCTAAAACAGTGCTTTTTTTTTTTTTTTTAGTTCTGAATATTTTAAATATGATTCATTTTGACCAAATAGATTTAACTGTGGACTTTTAGGGAGTACAAATTACTGCTGAAGTGATATGCAGTACACATGGGAGCACATGTTATATTAAATTATTTGCTTTAAAATGTTTAAAAGTAATATATAACCATAACTTAAAATAAAATTTTTAAAAAAGGACAAGGAATGTTGGGTAGAAAACAGCCAGAGAAATCTACAAACAGCAGTTGCCTCAAGGTGGAACAAGGACATCTGGAGGCCAGAGAACATTTGACAGTTCTAAAGAAAGTTAAATGTGAGATGTTGAGGGAAAGGAAAGACTGTAAGAAGAGAAGCTTCAAATCAGTGGTTCTCAAACTTTTTGGCCTTAAGACCACTTTTCACTTTTAAAAATTATTGAATTTTGTTGCCGTGGTTACAGTCATTGATGTTTACCATATTAGACATTAAAACTAAGAAAAAAATCTAAATAACAACAATAAACTCTTTATACGCTAACTTAATTAACATGTTTTATGATAATAACTATATAGCCCAAAATGAAAAAAAAAAAAAAAACTAGTGAGAAGAGTGGTATTGTTTTACATTTTTTTCATGTCCATCTTATGAGAAAGATAACACTGGATTCTCATATCTGTCTCTGCATTCATCTATCGTGGCACCACATATCACATAGCTTCTGAAACTCCACTGAAATGAGAGTGAAAAAAGCAAATAACATCTCAGTGTTATTGTGAACATAGTTTTGACCTCACAGACCCCTGAAAAAGTCTCAGGGACACCCAAGGGCCCCTGAAAAAAACATGCTGCTCATTGGAAATAGACCTGGATTTGAGTTCTGGTTATGCTACTTTCTAGCTAGGTGACCTTCGGCAAATTAATTAACCTTTCTGAGCTTCCCTTTTCTCATCTGTAATGCAGCTCACCTCATAGCTTTGTGGTGAGGGTTAAATAAGATAACATATGTGCCTGGAACATATTCAGCACTCGGTAGATGTGACCCATTTCTATTGTCACGGAAGTTTGGGGCTGGGTGACTGATAAGTAGTAATGTCATTGGCAGGAATAGGAATGTAAAGTGCAGGGGGAGGGTGGTAAGAAAAGTTTAATTGGGTCATGGTGTGTTTGAATTGATGATGGGCCGCCCAGGTGGACCAGCCAAGCTGGAGCACTGGGGTCAGGTCCCAGCTTGATATGATTTGTGAGTGGTAGAGTCACAAGAGGAAATGGAAGATGTAAAGGCCAAGAATGCCAGCTCCGCGAGGACGGGAACCGTGTCGTGGATCCCCAGCTCTGAGAACAGTGCTGGGCACAAAGTGTTTGTTGATGTGATTGAATGCGCTCTAGGGGGAAATCTGCTCAGGAGTGGCGTGGAAATGCACCAGGGAAGGGAAGGCAAGCTAGTCGTGGGCCGTGGACGGGGGGAATGGCTCTGATGCTAGGTGTCCTGAGACAGGCAGGAATGCCAATCTCCTTTGGAAACATTTGCTTTCATCAGCAAGGGAATCTTCCTGAAGTTTTGATTGAGATAGCCACCTTTTAAATTGGGACCACGTAACTAGGCTCAAGATCTGGACAAACAGGTAAGAGAGGGGTCTTGGCTGTATTCAGGTCCTTTAGATGTCGCTTCACACTTAGGCGCTCATTTATGTAGGTTACCTCACCCCTGAGTTGTCTTATTTCATGTTGCAGGAGGGAGCGAAAGTGTGTTTTCATGTGATTCTTGAAGCTGGGATTTATAGTAGATTGTTGACACTCTAGTTTCACAGAATAAAGAGGAGTTGCAGGACAGACTCCGAAGTGTCCTCTCCATCTGCGTCCACTCTTGCCCGGATATGCAGGGAGTACACAGGATGGGGACCTTCCCTCTCCGCCCTCCCCTTGGCCCAATGCTCTTCTTTTCCAGGATGTACATGCAGGCTATTGTCTTGGAGGCAGCAGCTACGTGTCCCCATAATTTTTCCATCAAGCCTGGAATGGATAGTTTTAAGGTCAGTATGATTTCAACAAAGTCATTCTTTCTTAATTTTAATTTTAGTTGTTTTAGGGCATGTCAATGGCTGAAAACTACTGGATAATGCAGATCTGGGAACCCATCTAGACTTTGGACTTTAATTCTTGGGGAAATAATTCCCTTTTATATGTGCTTTTGCTATGAGCTGTGTATTTTTAGATTTAACTTTATCATGCGAGATGAACTCTCTGCTGAGGGCCTCTTGGTGATCCTTTCTTGGATAGATGTATCTGATGGCTTATCCTTTCCTGTGGGGTGCCAAAGGACACAGAGACAGGTCACTGGGCTGGCCCTTTTTGGGATGGGACCTGGTCTCCTCTCCGCTAGTGTATTAGCATCACTGCCTTCAGGATAGACCTTAAAAGACACCATGGTCAGGCCATCTAGAGAGAGGAAACTGACATCTGTGCCTTCATTGTTCTCAGAAGGAGTGAGTCTTGAGGATGCGTTTCTACTTCCATGCTGTTTTCAGAGCCTGGTAGAATGCATTTCCATAGTTGGAAAGGTGACTCAGCTGCCACTGACACTCATGTGGAAGGCCAGATGCCTGGATCCCCTTCAAACTCTCCTGCCAGGGACCCCACTTAGACTTGACCCGCCTTACCATGTGCCAGACACTGTGCAAAGCATTCATGTGTGTATCTTTTCTGACCCACTCAACCTTAGGAAGTAGATGCTGTCACTGTGGCCCAAGTCACAAAACTAGTAAATGCCTGAGATGATTAATTTTATGTGTCAGCTTGGCTAGGCTATGGTGCCAGTTGTTTATTCCAGCACCAGTCTAGATATTGTTGGGAAGATTATTTTTAGATGCCTTAGTCCGTTCAGGCTTCTATAACAAAGTTCCATAGATTGAGTGGCTTTTAAACAATAGAGATTTATTTCTCATTGTTCTAGAAGCTGGAAGTCTGAGATCAGGATCTCTGTGTGATTGGGTTCTGGCGAAAGCCCTCTTCTGGGTTACAGACAGCCATTTTCTGGCTGTCTCCTCACATAGCGGAAAAAGCAAGCTAGCTCTCTGGCCTCTTATAAGGATATTAGTCCGTTCATGAAGCCTCCATCTTCATGATCTAATTGTCTTCCAAAGGCCCCTTAGTATAATACAATCATACTAAGATTAGGGTTTCAATATGTGAATTTTGGGGGACACTAGCAATCAGTTAATTGAAGATGAGATTAACATTTAAATCAGTAGACTTTGAATAAAGCAGATTACTTCTCGTAATGTGGGTGGGCCTCATCCAATCAGTTGAAGGCCTTAAAAGAAAAGACTGACGTCTCCCAAGAGGAAAGAACTCTATCTCCAGACTGCCCTTGAATTCAAGACTGTAACATCAACTCCTGTGGGCATTTCCAGCCTGCTGGCTTTTCCTGCAGAGTTTGGATTTTTCCCATACAATCGCATCAGACAATTCCTTAAATCAACTGTAGTAATGGAAAGCTTTTATAGACAGAGACTGGGTGCATCAAGAAATTTAGTAGCAGAGTAAAAGAAAGGATTGTTTCAGCCCAGGGCACCTTTCTTTGGGGAAGGACATCAGGGGTCTTAACAGGTAGATTACCTAGTGTTGACCAGGAAACTCCAGATGGCTTTAAAATCCCATTCCTGGAAGAGGCTGAAACTATAGTTAGGTTAGGTATTAAGTCTTGGTGGGACTTAGCAAAACTGACTCCATTTTGGACCTGTTGTTTTTTAGTGAACGGATTTGAGCCCAGTTTGGACTCCAAAGCCCTGGAGTTAATCACTGCCCCATTCTGCCTTCCGGCTGTTGATGGTGCTCATTTAGCAAAGTGCCGGGGGATGTGAAGTCCAGAGACAGCCCCTGCCCCTCAGCCTTGCCAGGTGAGGGGCCATCTGTCGGCATAAGAACGTCCAAACCTGTAGAAAATGTTTATATGTCTCTTTGAGCCAAAATGGATGACAACGCCAGGAGGCAAGATTTTAAATGCTCCACAGAATAACAGTTTTGCAGATGCTTTTATGCGTTTAAAGTTAAGGAGGGACTGTAAGGAAGATCACATGGAGATGGGAGAGAGCAAGGCAGGGATTGGATGACAGGGTAGTTTACAAGATTACGTGCTCTCTTGAGGGTGATTATACCTTTGAGGGCTATTACTTCTGGTGTTTCAAAGATGTGTTAACCTAGATGCTCCAGAGCAATGGACAGGACTGGCTTAAAACCTTTCCCTAAAGAAGTTTTAGGCCTGGCACGTGACTACCCACCATGACCTGCCCAGTTAGGAATTTATGATTTATGATAGCACCACTTTTTCATTCACACACCCCAGGGGCTAACTCCACTTCTTACTGATTCCACATCAACCCTGGTGGAAATCATTGTCCTCGCCCTCTAAGTGTGAACTGCCTATGTAGGCTCCTGAACTTTTACTCTGGAGGCAGACCTGTTGCTTACTATTCTTTCCTTTTTTACTGGAATTTGAAAAACTGAGTGCCACTTCTGTGAGCAGTGTTATAATGTAAAAGGCAGGTACCTTTATAGGACCCTGTGTGGTCTGAATGTGTCTTTCTATATGCGTGTATGTGTGCGTTATGTATGTGATCAGAATATAATTGTGTGGGTTTGGGTATAGCTGCTGTCATCTGCAAAATGCCAACCGTGGAGACACAGTCCTTGCCCTCAGGGGGTATGCAGCCCCCCTGTCATCCCGAAGCATGGGTTTGAAGGGAAGTCAGGAGCAGTAGCATTAGGACCCTCAGGCCCTTTACTATTTTAGCTACTTGTCATTATAATCAAGGTACTATGAACCTAGTAATATTCTCCATTTGAGTCAAAGACATTGGCATTTTTTAGAGCAGGCTGGCCAGGTGTTACCTCTTTAACTGTTAACTCCACATACCCTCTACGAACCCCACCATGGCACAGACGTGTGATTTTGTAGATATGGTGCATATAAGCCCAAGCTTTGGCATCACCCAGACCTGGGCTTGGGTCCCGTCGTACCATTCAGCAACTATGTGATGTTGGCCTCATGACTTAACCTCAGCTTCTCTTTCCTCATCTCTTTCCTCAGTTTTGTACTTACCTGGCAAGCCTGCTGGGGGGAAATCAGTGAGATGATATATATCACAGTGCCCTGCATAAGTGCTAAATAAATGTTAACTTCTATAATATTATTTTCATTATTGTTACTTATCTCATTTATCTGTTCTTGATTCTTCAAGGGCAAGGACTTAAGCCAAATTTCAGCAGGTTGATGATAAAAATAGAGGAAAAATGAAGATATGGACATAAAATGTGGCCAGGCAAGATACAGAAATGCACAGCCTCACTTTGGTGGGTCACGAATTGACTCTGAGCTTCCTAGCAACCAATGAGAAGAGGGAAATTAGATCAGTTACATAGATCAACACTGTGTCCATGAGATAAAACAGGCTAATGGCTCAGGAAAAATGCTCCCTGGGCAGGACCTTTTCCTTCTTAATATGCTTCCTTCTTGACTTTGTGATTCACTTTGCTGAAGGGAAGCCCATTTATGGAAAAGTTTTTCTGAAAATGACAGAGGTCCTAAGCCTGAGTAGAGGCCCATCCCTCACTGTCTCCAGCTGATCTAATAACAAATACCTACTTCCTGGCCCAGAGAACTAATCTTGCAATAGACCTATGTTTCTGAAACCAGAAGCGTCACATGCAGATAACAAACAAGATGTGTGCACACTGTGGTTAAGCTGTTTTGTAGCAACTTTTATTTCCTCTCTTCTGGCACTTCGGGTTCAATGGGACTTGACCTCAAGTCATGAGTCATGCAGTCCCAGTTCTCAGGCTGATATAATTTATGTCTAGGCCTGAAGTTAATTTGAATTTCCACTTCCACCCTTTGGAGCACTTATCAAACCCATCAGTCAGCAAAGCTTTATTGAGCCCGTCTTTCTTGAAAGGCCCCTGCACCAGGCTCTGCTTGGGAACCTGGGCTCCAGCTTCCAGTAAAGAGGTCAAGGAGGAAGTGCACGTAACCAAGGCTTTGGAACTCAGAAGGAGGAGCCTGCAAACCTGGGGAGCTGGAGAGGCCTGCAAACTTCTCGGAGGAGGTGGTACTTGAAGGATGAGAAGGGATGGTAAAGAAAAGAGGGCACGCATGATGACGAAGACTCAGGCTAGGATGGTCTAGCGGCATTCAGGCTCCAGGAAGAGCCTGACCTACATGGAGTGGAGGTCCACGAAGCGGGAAGGGGAAGAGGGTGCGGATGTCAGGAGGTTCTGGAGCTGCTCCCTGCCCCCCGCCACCCCCTCCCCTAATCTACCCTGCTCTGGGGACAAGGAAAGCCATACTTGTTCCTCATGGCAGCTGCCTCAGGGGATCTTTGGGAGTAATACAATACGGGACTTTCTGAAACAATTTGTTACTTGGGAATTTATGGACTTTTAAAAATACAACATCTCTAAATGACTGTGGCTGAAAGTCATCGTTAACAATTGGGTTGATGGAAATTCTAGAATCCCAGCCACTGACTTTGTGGGAAATCTGTAGTGTTCCTTAGGATCATGTTGAGACTCTGAAATCGGTTTCAGGAATATTCTTTTCTATCTTTCAAAGAAAGTAACTAGGTTTATCTTTATTTTGGCATCTTGGGAGGAACTCAAAGAAGTGTCTTTACCCTAAAAGTGCTGGTGTCTGAAACATTTGGTTCTCCTTCAAGCCACGAGACCACATTCTTGAAAGAAACTTCCCAGTTATATGGGGGAGGATGAAGAGTCAGTGGAGTGGGCTGGAGAGGCGAGGGCTGGGCCCAGGAGGCTGGCATCTGTGAGGACCAAGAGCGGGACTCTTATAGCTGTTAATCATTTAATCTCATATTATCTCCATCCTTCAGGTAAAGAAATGAAGACTCACTGAGGTTAAAACAAAAACTTGTCCAAAGTCACAGAGCTAGAAAGTGACGGGAGGCAAGCTTCAAAACTCAGGTGACTGCAAAGCCCAGCTCTCACCCTGCCATGCCACCCTCCTTAGGAAAAAGAAACAAATCCAAAGACAAACACAAATGGAATCACCAGGAGACCCTTATCAGTAGAGGATTCCTGGGCCCTTTTCCCAGAGATTCAGGTGCGATGCCCAGGCACCTTCCCCTCTCCCCAGGTGATTTTGATGACCAGATAGATTTAATGACTCTCATTATAAAAGAGCCTTCATTGTAGGTCCACCCTGGATGGGTGGGGGAGTGGGAGAGTGGGAGAGTGAAGGATTTCTGCTGAGAGACTCCTTCTGAGCAGCACGGTAGAAACTTACAGATGGTAGGCTCTTGATGAGGAAGATGGGGCAAGAACAAAAAAAAAAAAAGAAAAGAAAAGAAAGAAAAAGAAAAAGAGGAAGTTGTCCTTTCCATCGAAACTTATACGAGAACAAAGATGAGTGCAGAAGACTGCGTCACACTTGTAGGCGCAAGATGCTGTGGAAACTGATGCTTGCTGACTTCAGTTCCTGTCCTCACACCCTCCTCACTGCTGATGTCACACCAAGACTATCAGCTACTCTCCAGGGCTGAGGGCAGGGGCAGTGAGGGGAACTAACAGAACCCAGAAGCATGGCTTCTAGTCCGAACTGTGTCACAAAGCAATATGTTCCCCTGAGTAGGGCAACCCCCTTTTCTGTCCACAGAACCCTGTACTGCAAAATGAAAGAGCTGGGCTCAGTCCTCAGTCTATAAGTCTGTAACCATTGCAGGGGTTCTTCACCTTTTTTAGGAATCCAGACACCTTTGAAAATCTAGTAAAGCTATCAACCCTCTCCTGAGGAAAAAGCACATGCACTCAAATTTGGGCTAACAGTTCCAGAGAAATTAATGGACTTCCCAGAGCTCATTCATGAAGCCCTAGAAGTCTGCGGGTCTCATGCTAAGCACAGCTAGTCTGTCTGGAAGCCTCTAAGACTGCACTAACCAGTATGGCAACCTCTAGCCACATGTGACCACAGAGCACTTGAAATGTGGCTGGTCTGAATTGAGATGTGCTGTAAGTGCAGAGTGCACACTGGACATAGTATGAAAGAAGAAATATCTAAATAATTTTTATATCGATTATATCTTAAAAGATAAATTGGATATTTGGGGTTAAATAAAACATTTTATTAAAATTAATTTCACCTGTTTCTTTTTGCCTTTTAAAAAGATGGCTAGAACATTTGAAATGACATACGTGCCTGGCACTATTTATGTATTGGTCAGCACTGCTCTGCGATGACATTCTGTTGGCAGGAACTCGCTGCCCTTTCTATTTTGTCAGCATATGCTTTCACCATGTGAGCTTGCTTCACTGCAGGCCCATCACTTCCTCTTTCTGGAAGACGTAGTTTTGAGAATAGGCAGGGAAATTTTTGCAAGAACGAGCTGTTAAGTCATGTTTTCCCGACGAGGTTGAAATCTCCTTGAGGACAAGAGCATGTCTGATGCTTCTGGGTCCCTCCAGGGATGGGCACCCAGCAAATGGAGTGATCCATTTTTGGCCACTTAAGAGACTAGAGTTCTAGGTAACATTGGTGTATTAGTTTCCTAGGGCTGTTGTAACAAAGAGCCACTGGCTGACTTAAAACAGAAATTTATTCATTCACAGTTTTGGAGACCAGAAGTCAGAAATTAGGTGTCATCAGGTTCATGCTCCCTTTGAAAGATCCTGTCCCTTTTCCTAGCTTCTGGTGGTGGCCGGCGATCCTTGGCTTATAAATGCATCACTTCAATCTCTGCCACCATTGTCATGTGGCTTTCTCCTTCTGCCTCACATCTTCTTCCCTCTGTGTTCAAATTTTTCTCTTCTTATAAGGACAATTGGATTAGAGCCTGGCCCTAGACTTGATTGTATCTGCAAAGACCCTATTTTCAAGCAAGGCCACATTCTGAGGTTCCAGTGAAGATGAATTTTGTTGGGGGTGGGGGGACACTACTCAACTCAATATATGATGAATATCTTTCGTGAGAAAGATATTTCCAAAGATTCTGGTTAGCACTCGGGTAATTTGCCCAGCATTTCCTGATTCCAAGAAAGGGCAGAACAGAGTGCTTAGTGAGGGCCACGCCCCGGTCTAGACTCTAGGGACACAGTGATGAAGATGACACATCTTTGCCCCCATGGAGCTTACTTTCTAGTGATGGAGACAACACATTGGTATATAATACAATGTCAGGTTGCGGTAAATAGGGTGGAGGATAGAGAGGAACAGGGTGATAGAGGTGGTGGGCTATTTTTTATAAAAGAGGATGGGAAGGGAAGACCACTCTGAGCCAACATTCGAGAACAGAAATGAGGTGACAGTGAGCAGCAGAAGTATCTGGGGGCTAGGCATCTGGCCCCTCGGTCCAGAGCTGCTGGGACTGGGTGGGGTGGCAGTGGGGAGAGGCCTTCCAAGGCTTCCAGCTCAGGAGTTTCACTTCCTCCAGCCCCACATACCCCATTGTTTGGCTGGAGTGGGAGGCTGCTTACCCCTGACACTCACTGGAGGGGTCCTATGCCATTGTCATATTGTCTTTTCCAGACAATAAGAATGGAATTGGGTCTTGTCTTTGCTGCTTGCTCTTTAAGGTCAAGGTCCTAAAATCACTTCCTTCATTTCTTCCTTGTTTCTCCCAGGGATAGGCCTGAGTTTTTCACCGTGTCTCTCTGGCTTTTGAGGCTGGCTTCTGCTTTCCTCTGGAAGGGGGCACGTAGCCCCCGGGCTCCTACACGGGTGGGCTCTCCACCTGGTTGGCTCCCTCACCTCTTTCAAGTCTTCATGCAGATCTGTCAAGTGCCCCGACCACATTATTTAAAAAAGAGTGCATCTCACTTCCAACTGCCTGTCCTCTTTACTTTGTTAATTCCTCCCCTCCAGCATACTGTATAATTTCCTTAAGCATGATTTATCACTTAGCGTCTCCCCCAAAACCACCTCTATCCTGCTAAATTATAAACTCTATGAAGGCAAGGATTTGTACCTTTTATTATTATTATTAATTATTATTATTGATACAGCTCAAGCACTTAGAACAATGCCTGGAACATAGTAGGTACTTGAATATTTGTGAAGTGAAATGGAATGAATAAACAAACGAATGGGTTGTGGAGAAGAATCTTAAATGGAAGAGTCTATATGATTACTCGCAAGGGAACTGAGATGCAGAGAAGAGAAAGGAATTCTCTAGAATGCTTCTTGAGTGTGCCAGGCTTGGTGCCAGAAGCAGAAAGGCAGCAGGGAGCAGTAGAGCTAGACGCAGAGATGCCCTCGAGGACTTGGCATTCTAATTGAGGATGGGCAGTTTCTCCCCTTGCACAGCTCCAGGGGGCATCGTTTCCACAGAATGCAATGTAAGTGGTGTCCCTGGAGTTCTTCAAGGCAGGCACCTGTGGGTGAGGTAGGTGGAGGAAGGCGTGTATGGATCATGGTGTGTGGCTCACAAGAGGGAGTGAGTACAACTGAGCAGGGGGGGACAGCTCAGAGGAATGACCCGACCCGAGAAAGCATCACCTCTGTGCTATTCTCTATGCCCAGCACAAGGCCTGGCCTGAGGCCAACACCCAGTAGGTGAAAGCTTGATGCGAGGGCAGCAATGCCCAGGTTCCAGTCTCGAGAGCAGAGTTCAAGCTTGCTCTTGGGCCTGACCCTCTAACCCAGTGGGGTTCGCTCCCTTTGATTCTGTTCCTCTAGCTGGTGGCTCTTCACTCTGGCTGTGTGGTAGAATCTAAAATCCCCTGGGAAATTTTTAAAAAACACCAGATGCCAGGGCCCCATCTCGAGGGTTCCAATTCAGGTGGTCAAGAGTGGGGCTGAGTGTCACCTCACCAGGTGATTCTTGCGTGTAGCCAGTTTGAGAACCACGGCCCTAGAAGTCCTGCTATTGTTGCAGTACTGTGGAAGATTAAGGATCCTTAACCCCACAGCTCTACAAATAGAATTCAAAGGAGTCTGTAAACAAGTGTGAATAAATTACACCTTAATTTTCACTACCTCCAACTGAAATGGAGTATTTTCTTCCACTGTGAATGTGGGTGTCAAACCACAGTAGTGCCTGTGACTTGTCACCCATAAAAATCACAGATATTTTCATATTACTTTAGGATTGTTGTGGTATCTCGAAATGTCATTTCAATTCATCCCTACTGCAAACTTAAGGTATTAGACTTGCTCCTAGATTTTGTTATTTAATACATTCATAAAGATGCACATATACCACTATATTACACTTTCTAAAATATTTTGATTACTGGTATTTGATATGATTGTTTCCATTGAAATTTCGTGTTTCTTATATGCATTTGAAAACAGTATCCTGAGAAGGGGTCCATAGGCTTCCCCAGATGGCCAAAGGGGCCCCTGATCCAGGAGAAGATGCACTTTCAGAGGCTCACTCTCTTGTCCTATGTGGCCTTTCGGCAAAGGTCACGTCATTCACTGTTAGGGCTGCCTGACGTTCCCCTTGGGGTGGGCACCACGGGCTCACTCACCCTATTCCCCAGTTTGAGAACCTTCGCCAGCCACCCTTGGTAGCCTGGAGGAGACCCTCCCGGCTAAGCTGGGGCTTTCCTTTCTGCTGTGTCAGCTCCCTGGGGAGGGGGAAACCCATACAGTGAGGAAACAAGAGCTTAGACTGGAGGAGGGCGACAGTTCCCTGAGCTTGGGCTGGCGCAGGCCAGCCACTGGCTCCTTGCTGCCTCTCACTGATCTGTCCTGCCCCAATTATCGGTATGTCAGGCAAAGGAAGAAAAGGGGAGACCCATGGATTCCCGTTGGCGCTCCTTTAGAGCCCTTCTTCAATTCAATGGACAAGGGGCATCCAAGCCTGACCCAGACATAGTCCCTGCCCTCGGGGAGCTCTAGGCCTGGCCAGGGAATCAGAGTAAAAACTCAGAGTAGAAAGAGAATAAAACCATATAAATGTTTGGAGCCAGAGGAGAGTATAGGTGCATAGAGCAAATCAGACACAAATGGGTTAATTATAAATGATGCTTCCCCACTCTCACACCCATTCCTGGGCTGTCGGTGTGTTGCTCAGTGGGCCAACAGCTGTTTGCTGGGAGTGAAAAGCAGAGGCACAAGAGAAGAGCTGGAGAAGAGTCTGGGCTCACTTCCTGGGCTGCTCAGCACATGCTGAGAAGACACTATTTTCAGGCAGCCTGGATGCCAAAACTTTTCACTTATTTTCCTTTTAGATTTCAGCAAAAGCAAACACTCTAGGCCACCGTGGTTTAGTTCTTGTTAAAATCTCGATCCTTTTCTCTGCTTGAGGAGGAAGGTCTTAGATGGAGAAGATGCTAGAGTGTTAGCTGTCCAGCTCACAACAGGGTCCTTGGGGTCCATCTACCACCCCCACCCTCACCCCGCGGACATACACATTGTGGAGGTCATGCACGTTGGCGACCAGTTGGTGAGAGGTGGCAGTGTCACCATGGGGAACTTGACCTCTTGACTCAGCAGCCAACAACAAGGCTTTATTAAATACAAAGAATTGTAGTTGTGGGTGGCAGGTGTCTTGGAGGGGACCAGAGGGCTCTGGGCAGGTATCTGAGCTGTGACTGGGAGGTTATTGAGGTAAGAGTCTGCCTAACACCCTGTCAAGTGGCAAGCCCAGGAAATGGCCACCATGATGCCTAAAGTCAGAGAACAGGGCCCTTAGACATGACCTTTCATTTTCGTGGGGTCCGGGAGCTCTTTCAGCCTCTGGTGAAAGCCACAGAGGCTTCTCCCCGGGAGAAAGCATGTGTATCATTTAAATACTACACCCCATTTCAGAGGTTCTCAACCAGAACATGGAGACCCCATGTTTGCAGGAGAAAGAAATAAAGCTAGGGATATGAAATGAATTCTTCATGACCCATTGCACAACTAGCAGCAGGGCCAGGCCCCCGGGTGCCTGCTTAGTCTGCTGCCCCTTCCCCTCCCCTTCACTGTCTCTCTGGAGAGGAGGAAGTGAGACAGAGGGTAGGCTACACCCTGGTTCCACACCAGTGGGTAAACTAATTGGTAGAAATAGACACAGGCACCACAGGTACCAAAGGTGGCGGAGGCTTCTAATAATCCCCACTTCTCACCCTCCCTCTGAATTCTTGATTCCACTGTAAAAGACCAGTAGGTTTTCTCTCTGAGGCCTAACCTGGGGAAGTTACAAAAAGTCTTCTAACTTCTTCTGTATCCACGACCCTCTCTTCAAGCAGAGAAAGTTTTCAGGATTTTAACAAAAACCAAACCATGGCGAGCCCACAGTGTCCACTGTGCTGAAATCTGAAAGGAAAGTGGGCCAAAGGTGTCTTCCCAGCCTGAGCTGAGCATCCCCAGACTCACTATTCTCCCCAGATACCTCTTGGCAATAGTGGAGGGGCTGCTGGTGACAGAAGGTACCTCCCTCCTAGAAATAAGTGAATGATCACCCACGTTCTCTCAACTGCCTCTACCTACAGACAAGGAGGAAAGGGTAGGGAATGTGTCTTTGGTGATCTGAATCCTTCCCAGAGGGCTCAAGAGTGATTCAGGCTGCAGGTATCTGAGGTTAGGGTTGGAGAGAGCTATGTACAAAGGCTTGGTTTTCTGCTTCAGTGTTCATTTCAGATATGCTATTTCCCTGCAGTTGTGTATCCTGGATATTGATTCAGAAAATTTGTCACTATGGAGGGTCTGAGGCAAAGCCTTGGGGTGCCTCATATGGGCAGGGCTCAGTGATGTCTGTAGGAGTGCATAGATTCAAGTTCTGCTCCCAACTTTTACTCTCTGAGGTCTGATTGATGTCTGTTTAATATTAGTTTAGCATGGACCAGCTCATTTCTCTTTTCTGTTTTCTCTTTACTTTCTCCTTCTTTTTCTTCTGTATCGTCCAATTTTAGCCACCACCAAAGGGGAGCCAGCTCCCTTTTCCTGCCTCCAAACTATTTTTGATTTCACAGTCAAATTTGACCAATTTGGGGCAAAATACAGACTGATTAGTGAAGAGTCTGTCTTAGAGAATATTTGAAAAAGAAAATCAGGTAAGAATGTCCCTTGCATGTCTAGCATGTCTCTTGACTAAACTGGGGTCTTAAAAGAATTTGTTTCCTTAAGTTTTCTTAAATAATTAAGAACCCCCCCTCCCCCAACCCTGACCCTTGATATTTTTTACTCAATTCACTCATTCTATCTCAGGAGTTTGCTAAGTAAAGGTAAATTTCAGCTCCAACCCTGAGAAAATGAGTGAGATTTTTCTTAGTCTAGAATTATATTTGGGGGCTCCTTCTATACAAAATTCTCCTGGCTTATAAGTGTTTCTGAATATAAAATAGACACGAAGCAAGAGCTACCATGGCCCCTTGTCAACACCCGCAGGAAGCTCGTGTCCCATGATGAGACTTGCAGGGAGAATAACCCTTCCCATATAGCCGCTGCCTCTCAGAATTGCAACAGAAAAAAACTAGAGAGCCACTTTAAAAAAATTTATATACATATGACTTTCATTTTTGCATTCTTGCTTATTGAAATAAAAAATTCTGTGACTTTTTGATACAAGAAAAGCAGCTCATCCTTAATGAAGCTCACCTGAAGAAAAGACATCTCTCAAAGGCAAACGTGTTATTATTCCTTGCAAACTTCTGAAGATTAAATATGGGACATGCACTACCAATGTGTGATCACCTTTGCAGGGCATCATTGAATGGGAGGAATTTTTTAATATCCTTCGTCACAACTCTTGAGTAAGTGTTAAAGCCAATCCAGGAAATTTCTCAGGGACAGAGTGAGTGTAGTTTAGAAGTCACAGTATTTCTTTGGACTGGTGGGCTGATGAGAGGCATGGCAGTTTGAGAATTACACAATCTCTGCTCAGAAGCATTTCTTAATAACTCACTGGATACAGTTAAATGAATACTATCTGTTCCTGTTTGCATTTAATAAAAATAGCAAAGGAAGCATCTATGAGGTTAGGAGTGGAAAAAAGCCCAAACAGCAAATTCTGTTCCATTCGACCCAATGTAAACGATAGAGATCAGAAGACATCTCTGAGAGCTCATTTTCCTTTTGACCTTGTGTACTTCCTGTACTTGGCTGCCTCTGCTGGGCGTGCTGCCCAGCCAGGGCCTCGGCTCCACTGCAGCAATGCCATGACGAGACTGTGGCAACCATGGGCTATCGGTGTCTACCATGCACGAGCAAGGTGCTTCTGCAGCTCGCTGAAGATCCTTGCCATGGCTCTGAGAGGCAGCTGCCCCCATCTGCATTTCACAGATGAGAAAGGAGGCTCCGAGGGTCTCAGCTTCCTGCCAGGGTCAGGTGGCTCTAAGTGGCAGAGCGGGGCTTAAAACCCAGGTCTGTCTGGTTCCAGAGCTCGTGCTCCTATGACCCTACCACCCCCTCTATGACTTTGCCTCCACTTGTTATCTCGTCAAAATTTTTTTTAGCACTCTAGGAGTGAGAAAGTGTGGCATCAAGGAGCTCATAATCTAGCTAAGGAGAAAAGTTGGACAGTAAAAAGCATTTCCTTCTCTGTACAACAAAGAGCCTGGTGTTCAGGGATTCTAACTGGAGCATCGGACAGATGAGCTGACCTGCAGGCTGCTGGAACAGAACACTGTGGGGATTCTGGCTAATTCTGGCCACAGCTGTGTGTATGGGGCAGTGGCAGGGAAATGTGTCAGGAAACTGTCGAAGTTGGAGGGACCAGGATTCACATCCCTGAACTATGGGTAAGGTATAAACAGCATAACAGCAAATTCAGCAGCTAGTATTTATTTGGGGTTCACCAGCACTGGGGTTTAGGTGCTTTACAGGTTTTGATGCATTGAGTCCACTTTACATCCCTCAGGTTAGGTGCTATTATTCTGCCTGTTTTCCACATGAGGAACAGAGAGTTAGGGGGTTAGGGACCTTGCCTAGCTGATCCCCCAGCTAGCACATGGGGAGCAGAGATTTGAAGACGAGCAGACTGGCTTCAACCCCAAGTTCTTACTACACAAAGGACAGGATAATTTAGGTTATACCCTCTCATAGACCACCTTTACGCTTGTCAAAATTGTGATTATTTGCTTACTGTCTGTTTTCTCCTTTAGACTATGTCTCCAAGAGAGTAAGAAAGGATTTGACTTTCTTACTCTCAGAGATAATTCCAGTACCTAGATTTGTGACTGGCACATAGAAGGCACTCAAAGTTTAAAAAAAATGGATAAACCGCATTGGAGGGAAGCAGAGGATTTCTTTTCATGAGCAAGACCCATCCCATCTGTCTCCCGCGTCCTCCATTCAATAGCTGGTAAATGTGATCAAATCACTTCACTTCCTCTTCATCTCAGTTTCCTCATCAGCAAAATGAGGATAATAACAAAGGTGAAACTTTAGAAAAAAGTGTTGCAATTCTTCACAAATTTCAACAAAGCGTCACCATATGACCCAGCAGTTTTACTCCTAGGTATATCCAACAGAACTGAAAAGACAATATACGTTCACAAAAAGACTTGTACACGAATGTTCAGAGCAGCATTACCATAATAAACAAAAAAGTGGAAACAACTCAAATATCCATCAACTGATGAATGGATAAACAAAATACGGTATACCCAAACTATGGAATATCATTAGGCACACACACAGAAATCAAGTATAGATACATGCTATAACATGAGTAAACCTCAAAAACATTATGCTAAGTAAAGACGCCAATCACAAAAGACTACATATTGTACGATTCCAATAGACAAGTCCATAGAAGCAGAAAGTAGATTAGCGGTTGCCAGGGGCTGGGTGGAGGGAAGAATGGGAAATGTTGGGAAGAGGGAAAATTCTCTCTCTCTACCCTTCTTTAGTTCTTACAGCTGGACTGATTACGAAATAATAAAATTGACACAAGACCAGGTTAACAGGAGAAAAAAACAATTTAATATATGCACATGAGATAATCACAACATGATATGCAGACCATAAAATGAAGCTCAAAGAAATGATCGAACCAGGTAGCTTTTGATACTTTTTCCTCAAAGAAACAATAAATTTGTGAGAAATTGACAGAACAAAGAAAGTTAGTTTCGTTAAAAAGGAATTTAAGGAAGGTTTGGACTTGGGTAGTAAATTAGTGAAGGCGTTACAAGGCTTGTTGATACAGATTTTTTTGACTCTGGGTTTTATAACTCTGTGATAAGGTTGTCTCTCAGCCCTCAGGAGGAGTAGAGCACCTATCACATGGAGATTTATTTCCTGCATTTAGAGAGGCAGAGAAGGGTCAGAGAGCTCCAGATGCTCCTGCTGCTTCTCAAGTGATTTGAATTCTAAATAATCAATGTGCCACTGTGGGATATTCTTCAGCCTATCCTGAGCACCCACAGGATTGACTACTAACGGCTTCAGGATATCTTTTTGGAGTGACACAAATGTTCTGAAATTAGATTCTAGTGGTGATGGTTATGAATATGCTAAAAAAAAAAACAAAACGAAAAACCCCCACTGAATTGTACACTCTAGAAGGGCCAATATTATGGTATGTGAATTACATCTCAAAAAAACAGAAAGGAAGTGAAAACAATATACTTAGGTCTGCATAAATTTAGGTTGGCTATTTATTTACATTTTGTAGGGTCTGGGCATAGTCTCAAAAATGAGGGGTTTTTTTTGGCCTCTGATCTAGTTTAGTTGTTGATGGTAAATAAAAAGGCAAAAAGGAGGGAGGAAAGTACAGGTATGAGCCTGGAATTCCAGGGTGTGCAGCTCCAGAGGCCTAATATGTGAGGAATAGGGAAAAGAGGACTTGGGCTGGGGACCAGCCAGCTCTCACTTGCTCGGCCTAACATTCCAGAATTCTTGCTGCCCTTTGCCTCCATGTTCTCTGCCACCATCCTTTTACAAGCCACCATTATCTTGTAACTGAACTAATGTAATTGCCTCTTAAGTGCTTTATTCATTCCAGAAATATTTACTGAATACTTGCTAGTGTTGGGCAGTGTTCCAGGGACTGGGAATCAGCAGTGAACAAAACACACAGCAATCTCTGTACTCATGGAGCTGATATTCCAGCTGAGTCAGACAATAAACAAATGAATGTGCAAATTGTTTGAGGTGTTAGAAAATGTTAAGTCCTCTGGAGATGAATAAAGCAGAGGAGGGAAGTAGCGTGTGTTAGGTTGAAGAGTTGCAATTTTAAATTTGGAGGTGGGGAAGGCCTCGTTGAGAGGCCTATCATTTGAGCAAAGATTGACAGGTGAGGGGGAAAGCCATGTGGATATTTGGGGGGAAAATGTTCTAGGCAGAGGGAACAGCCAGTGTGAAGGACCCAAGGTAAGAGTGGCCTGGAGCGGTCCTGTTTGTGGAAAAGCAGGGATGCCAGTGTGGCTGGGGGAGGAGAGGAAGCATAGAGGGCAAAAAGGTGAGGGGAGAGGGGACCCCCTAGGGCCTAGAGTCATCTATTCTTTCCTTTCTGCAAAACTTTCCAGCGGCTTCTAACTCCTAGCCTACAAGGTTCTGCTTGGTATAATCCTGCTCTCCCCTTCACTGCTTTGCCAAGCTCTTTCTCACCTCAGCGCCTTTTCCCTTGCTGTTCCCTCTGCCTGGAAAGACCTTCCCTCATCTCTTCCTGGCTGGCTTGTTCTTGTCATTCTAATCTCAAACATCACTTTTTCTGATGTTCATTATCGGTTTTATTTTTTTCTCGCTTTATTACTACCTAAAATGACCTTGAATGTTTTACATGTGAGTGATCTGTCTGCTCTCACAGAAAGGAAGCCCATGAGGTCAGAGGCATCCTCTGGCTTGTTTACCTGATATTTCTAGAGTTTTTCTTAATAATTATTTGTTGAATGCAAAGAGGAATTTGATAACCTCAGTCTCCTAGGTATTTCTCTGATTGAAGGGGTGGCTTCCACTGTAGCCTCTAAGCTTTCCCAAGGGGCTTAATACTGCATTATCCGGACAACCTTTGACCTGAGGGAAGACTGTTGGTACCTTGGGCTGGGACCCAGCATTCTTGCTCTCTGTCTCTAGTAAGGACAATGCTTCGTGCCCTCCACTTTCTGTTTACCCTCAAGAACTTCCAAGGTTCCATCTACTTTTCTTTATAATCTCATTTAAGTTGGCTAGCTCTCTAAAAACGGGGTGGGAGTGCATCAGGGACCATCCGGTGAAGAGAGTCTAGAGAATTCGTGTTACAGGTGGGGAAACAGGCCTACAGTAGGAAAAAAATATGTCCAGGAGAATTTGTAGAAAGTCCCAGATAGAAAAGTCATTAGACTGGGAAGTCTAACTTTGGGGGTTCATTAAAACCCTTAAAATTATGTAAATAATCTTATGATTATAGTCCTTTTTCTGAGAAGAGTGTTCATCAGTATCTTAAAGGGTTTCTATAATGGCTTTAGGAGTTGAGAACACTTTGAGGGGCATGGACTCTTTTGGGAAAATTATAACTGAACTCTTTGGGGTGTCATGTTGCCATTCTCCTAGTAAATAGCAGTGTCAACCTCATAGTAGATTCCCAAAAACTATCTTTTGAATGAGCGAATGAATAAATGAATGAGGAATAAACAAATAGATTAATGGATTGATAAGTGAAAGCATCTACTCTATTTAATTCCAGTGCTCTTTTCACCAAGTCACAAATGTAAGAAGTTAACCCTAGCCCCAAAAGTACTGAGGACCTTTGATTCTCATCACCTCATGCCTGACTGCCCAGGCCCTCCAGAATGATCTCCTGGCTGGCTGCACATCTGTGCTTTTGGGGTTGGGCAGACCTTGAGAAACAAGCTATGAGCCCTCTGTTGGACCAGACTGTCAGCTTACTTGAAGATGGTCCTATTGTATGTAACAGGCTCAAGCTTACCCTGTCTGACTTTGCCAGGTGTCAAGAAACCCAACTTCCTGCTCAGCTCCAGTCCTTGGGAGTGCAGCTTGGAGAGGGACAGAGATAGGAACCAGGACAGAAACCAGAGACAGGTGAGTGGCTGAAAGTCTGAACTTTCCTGCCTTTTCTGGGCATATACTAGTGATTCTCCTGGGGTATAGTTTAGTCTGGGACACAATAAAGTCTACTTTAAAAAATCACCAGGCAGGTTCTTATGTTTTAGCCTTCAGCCACAAATACTCAAACCGAGGTTCTGTGAACAATTGAGAAAGAAAGAGTTAGACCCAAGGCTGAGGAAGGTGAGACAGCTGAGAGGTGGAGAGTGTGTCTGGGGCTGGAGACTGTTGACTTGCAGATTTCACTGTCAACGCCGCTATTGTGAGGCGAGCTAGGCGGTGACTTTCATTAGGACTTCTGAGCCCTTCCTGCATTATACAACAGTAGCTACTGGGAAAGAGCACTGGACCTGGAGTCTGGAAGCTTCGACCTGAGTCTTAGCTTGGCTACTTAAAAGCCAAAAGGGCCTGGTCTTCGGAGACAGAGAGAGCTGTTTCTCTCTCTGCCTGGCATGTGACCCCAGGCACGTTGCTTCATTTTCTGAGCCTCAGTTTTCTCCTCTGTAAGAGAACCCTGATCCATTTTGATCCCCACCCTGTTAGCTCCTCCCCTAGTACTTGGTGATGAGCTCAGGAAGAGAGATTGTCCCCAGTCCCATTGGATTGCCCTGAGGGCAGCGGATGCCCTCGATTGCTCCTGGATCAGCCTTTTCCTTTGTTTTATGTTGAGGCCTCCTGCCATGTGCTTGCTCTGAGGAACCTCTCCTCCCCCAGAGTCTTTGGTCCTTCTCCTCCTTCCTAGTTGCTCCTCATAGCACTATTTTGATGACATTATTTACTGAGTCTTTTTAGACTAAGAAGGTGAAGAGTTCCATAACTTTTCTAGGCTCCTTGGTGACCCCAGGGAAATGAGGGAGAGATTCAGGGGTAGAGGGCAAGCTGATGGCAGAGCGAGAAGCTAGCTCTACTTCTTATGCTTGGATTCCACAACTGCAGCTGGTTCATAACGTGGACTGAGCAAAATTAGCGATTATTAAGCAGTCACAGAAATCTTTTCTTACCTACTGGTGAGAGGCTGGGTACAGGCCAGGAGAGAGAAGCCGTTGCAGCAGAGATGGAATGATACCAGAGGATGTTTCTTGTACCCCACTTATTTCAGAGAAAGCTTTCTGGATCTTTTACAGCTCCCAGGTGATCCTAATGTGCAGCCAACTGAAAAGTAGAAGGCTAGAGTAAGAAAGCTCATAAGCCTAGGCTTCCATGAGACCCCCTGATCAACGTAAAATGAGTAATACACGGTGAGTGGGCAGAGCTGTGGAGCAAGGAGCTAGGAGGCCCTAATCCCTCCTCTTCTGGGACACCGTGAAGCCTTGGCAACGGCACAGCCCTCTGAGGGACTCAGCCCCAGACAAGCACAAGCAGGGACTGGGCCCAAACTTCAGTTAACATCAGAATCACCAGGGAGCTTACAAAAAAGAGTACAGACTCCTAGGACCTAATTCAGGAAGTCTGAGGCTGGTTCTGGAATCTTCTCGAGAAACACTAACTTGAACTAGTGTGCACCAGAATCACTGAAAGGCATTTGTTTGTTAAATATCAATTGTTGGGTCCACCCCCCTAGAGTTTCTGATTCTGTAGATCTGGGTTGGGGCCCCAGAATTCACACTTTTAATAAGTTTTCAGGTGATGCTGATTTTGCTGGTCTGGACCATTTTGGGCCCATACCAGAGCAAGGGGATTCAACCTTGGCTGGACAGTAGAATCGCTTTGGAGCTCTTGCAACTCTCAGCACACAGGCTCTAGGGTGGGACCAGGCATCAGGATTTTCTTTCCAACATTGCGTTATGAAAATTTTCAAATATATAGCAAAATTGAAAGAATTCTACAACGAAGAGCCATATAATCACCACCTAGATTTGACTTCGCTTGAGGTACCTATTCATCTAATATCAGGGTTTCTTAAAGCTCCAGCTCCCCAGTGTTCAACTTAATTTGAGGACAGGGCACTAGTGTTTCTGGGCTTCTCCTCTGTAAAGCTCTTTCTGGCTGTGATCTGCAGAATCTCTGCAGATACTCCTTATCCCCACCCCCTGAGATTTGCCAAGAAAAAAGACATGCATTTATTCGGCACACACTGAGTACACCTATCATTGGGGATCCCTTTCTTTTAAACTGAGTCAAGTGGGAGGTTTCATTTTCTGAAATGTTTTAAAACCAGAGAAATTCAGACCAAAGAGCCTAATGTACTTAATATGCGGCCCTCTACTGGTGGGGAGGGTCCCGCTGTTGTCCCATCCTCAGGACATGACTGGATCTGGATGTGACTTGTCCTGGATCCTCTATCTAATAAAGATCAGGAGAGGATGAAGCTTCCAGACAGGGCTTTTGATTCACTGATCACAAGATACTGACCAACTGTCATTGTGAGATCTGTGTCTGCCCTCAGAGCTCAAGGCTTTGTAGGGGCAAGTAAACTGCCCTTCACAGTGCACTGTGGTCCTATGTGGTAAGTGCTCTGCCAAGTCCCCCACAGCTCACTAAGCATGGGAGATAGCCTTTGGAGCCAGCCCTGGAGGGAAAAATGATAAAGAATTGTGCTGTGCAGAAGCTTGTAGAAGGGCAAATCTGATCAGTAACCATCCCTCTTTCCATACTACTGGGCGCACAGCTGCTCCTGTGGGGCCTTAGATTCTAGGAAGAAGGAGAACCCACAAGCTTGCCCTAGGCTGCCCGAGGCCTGGAGTTTCCAGCTGGGCTGTGTACCTTTGGTTTTTCTTCTGTATCAGCTTCTGGCAGCTGGGGTGGAGTGGGGCCCAGAGAAAGAGGTTTTATGAAAGAGACAGTCTTGGTAGAGTAAGTGAATGTGTGTCCTTTTATTTCTAAGGAAACAGTGGAAAAGTTAGTCCATGAGGAAATCCAAGCCATGATTCTTCCATGCTCCTTTGCCAGCCTGTTTGGAGTGAGACGTGAAGAGAAGGAAGGTCTGGAGAGACCAGCCCAGGGACTCTGCCATGCTGGACACAAGCCTGGCCTTGTTCTCCCATGCGTTGAAGGGGAATCTGGGATTTCCTGGCTGGTCAATAGGGTCAGGGAGTACATTCTGAAATAAAGGGGGTTTTCCATCAGTTGCCAATGAAATCAGAGGAATTGCCATTTAGAAGCATAATTTTGTGCGGAGGTAGTTTCAGCTCTGCTGGTGACTGAAATCTGGAGCTGAGACTTCCTCAGACACTTTACTTCAGTCATTGTGAAAATGTAGAATTCCTTTTGGCCCCTCAGACTTGAGTCCCTTCTGCTGGGGCTTTTTAGTGTGATTCAACTAACTTTGTCTGTTTTCCAAGGTGTATTTTCATTTTACTGAAATGGTTTGCTGCTATTCTTCGAGACTTTAAGGGCCAATGGGACCTTGATCTCCCTGAGAACTGAGGTTGGCCAGTAGCTCCCTGGGCCCCTGGTGTTCTTAGCACAAGACCTGGTTAGAGTAAGTGCTCCACGGGCATCGTTGAGTCAGTGAACACTGCACTATTTTCCACACATCCCTCCCACCCCCCAAAAAGGCGAAGGTCGAACAGCAGAAAAGTAGTTTGTAATTCTGGCACAGGAATCAGGATAGAGTAGCATGTAGCCTTTTGAAAAAGCTAATTAAGAAGACTAGGCAGGAATATAAAAAATATAAATGGTGGGAAAATACTATCCCCTAAGTAGGTTGTGATTGCTGCTGCTAGAAAGCACAGTGTGTATGTTACAGTTAGGAACCAGAAGAAAAGGCAAATGGAAGTCATTGCATTAAGGCAGCGAGATTATGGGCAGTGACAGTTCAAAGCTTTTCTTAAATTTTAACTGTTATACCACTGATATAAGATCAAACCAAACCTCTGTGACAGTGTCTCATGATAGACGAAACCAGGACTTGGGTGGCCAGTCCTTTGCTTTTCCAGGCTAGACGAGTTCCTCATGGTCAGAGTCCATTTTGTTCATGCCTGCCCCCTACGGCCCCACACCTAGCGCATAATAAGTGCTCAAGAAATACTTGCTGAGCTAGTGGCTCAGTGGGTATCTTATGCCAAAGATTTAGGTCTTTTTTGAAGACACTCAGAGCTATTTTGATTGGAAGAGAAAATGACTTGGGAAAAAAAATCACATCCAATCCACAAACCAACCAAAGGAAAAGTTTAAGTGCTTTGACCTCTTGTCTTGATTGTATATAAGTTGGCTCTTTTCAATTAAAGTGGTTTAGTAAATGTATAACCATTAATGGGATTTTTTTTTTTTTTACCTCAGCTTTTTTGCGTGTGAATGAAATCACAGAAAAGGAGGAAAAAACTCTTTGACTTCATTCTGGGTTCAGAGTCTAGTAGGGGTGATAAAGACCTGCACTCAGAGAGAAGCGGCTGCCTAACTGACATCCCCTTGGCCTGGGATGCAGAATTGATAACTGCAGGTCAACCTTGCTCTTGCTTCAAGTGTGGGCCTCAGTGGAGCTGGGAGGCCGGGCATTCGCTGCCATCTTTCCCTTCTTGGGATCCTAGTGTGTACGTCCACGACTCTGCCAGCCTTGCCAGGGCCTTTATATCAGCATATGGAAGAACTTGGCTTATGGACGAGGAGCAATGATTGGTTTGGCATTTGCTAAGTGGTAAAGGTCTTGTCCCCAAATATTTCCTCACTGACACCCTGCATCTGAAATACCACTGCTAGTTGCTCCTTGAAGGCAGGGTTTTGAAGGCCCTGCTCAGGCACAGATCTGCAGAGGGAGCCTCTCTGGACCATTTCTCCAGTGAAAAGAGAATCACAGGTGATTCAGCTCTGGGGGAGATTAACCACCGAATCCAGTTGGGAATATTGTTTCTGGGAGCTAGCAAGGGAGGCCCAGAGCAATTCTATCTTATCTAGAGCATCTACCTGGAGTGCTAATATTAATTAATATATCCAGCCAGTTGGTCCCTCAACTAGCAAGACCCTGAAAGTATGGAATACAACACAGTGAATGGTTGGCTTCTTACCTATTTTCCAAGCAGTGCACTAAGCCTTCTACACATGCTACTCTCCTTCAATCTTCCCAACAACTTCGTGAGGGAGATAATATCCCTACTTTACAGGAACAAAAACCAAGGCTCAGAGATGTGATTTGCCCAGTGTCACGCAGCTAAACTTAGTAATGCTAATTAATAGCAAACAACCATTGAGCACTTACAACTAGAAGGCTTCCTGTTTCAACTCACTTAGTAAATCCTTGTGAAGGAAGTGGTATTATCACATTTTAACAAGTGCAGAAACTGAAGCACAGGACGGTTAAAGGCTCCCCAAGGCATCAGCTAGCAGGTATCAGAGTGGGGACGTGAACCCAGGCAGCTCCACTCAACTGTGCTCTCAAGTCCTGTGCTGTATATGGTAATGTTGGATCCAGCTGTGTCAGGTCCACAAAAATGTACTAGAGTTCGCTGTATGCCAAGCACATACCGCTACCCTGGTGATCAGACCCAGTCGCTGCCCTCGCGGAGCTCCCATGCTGGTGTGATTGCACCAGGACAGTGTGGAGATAGGCCACAGTGGGGAAAGGGTTAAGACAGCCAGGAGCAGGACATCTGGAGGACAATGGGCCCTGCCTCCTGTCTCCCTCTGCCTACAAAGGGCAGTCAGGGATGACCCTAACCTCATCCTTTATGGCTACCCTGAGGTAATGATTATCCTCTTTGGGGGACCGGAGCAAGAGGTCAGGTGTCTCTGGGGCCTGTTATCTCTAGGACTTGGACCTCTGCGGGGTCTTGCTTCACACGCCACTTGTGGGGTTCTCACTATCTCTGCTTCACACTCACACCGCAGAATAGGATGTGCTGCTGATGGATCCTGTAAGAGAAGCTCCTCCCACGACGGCGAAGCCAGGATCAAAGGGACTTAAGTCGAAATTTCTGCTCAGGAGAAATTGTGCTTGGCTTTATCGCTCTGCCTTTGAAGGGTCTGGAGGGGCGTGACTTGATCTGGTTTGTGTTGTGAAAGCTGCCCCTTGCTGCTGCGTGGTGAAAGGATTACCAGGGCTTAAGTCTGGACTCTCCCTATTGGGTCAGCCCTATGGGAGCTCGTCTCAGCCCGCGCTCCGGAAGCCTGTCCTGGATTGGAGAGGTCCCCTCCATTCTGCACCCCTGGAACTCAGCCTCAGCTGATCAAATTCTATCCTCGGCTTCCTTAACAGTACAATCCTCAGTGGACTGTGAGAGGGTTAAATGTGTTAATATGTGAAAAGTGCTTAGCGTACCGCCTACTCATAATTTACATGTGAGCGATTATTATTATAATCACACTTGGCCTCGTGAACAGAGGCAGACAGAAACCTGGGTCCGTCCTGGCTCCTTCCCCTTTACCAGCCAACTTTGAGCCTCCATTCTCACCTGTGGGCTGGGGATGGTTTGGCAAACCTGGCAGAGTTGTGTGCCCCAGCCTGCCTGGTAAATAGTAGGTGCCTCCTCCCCCAAGATCAAAGAAAATGGGTTTAAAATTTCTGAGGCAGGTTTTGTTTCTGCTGTTTCTCCTTCTCCACTTCTCAATTGTCCACCCTCTTACCACCACCTTCCCCCAAGCTAACCATCCTTCAGTTCCCAGACCTAGTACGTCTCCCTGCAGCTTCTGCCTCAACTAGGATTACCCTTTGGTCTTTATTCCAGCTCTCCACCTCTGGGAAATGATATGTACCTTTAAAGACTTCTGCCTTTACTACACCCAAATGGTAAGAGAGACGACTTACACTGACTGGGTATCTGGCTTTCTTCTTTTTTGCCATGTGCTAGGTCTTTGCACGGATGTGCTTGTTTGATCCTAAGTGTTCTTAGGAGGTTGGTGTGATTCTTACCCCCATTTAAAAGATAGAAAAACAGGCATGAGTGGTGAAACAACTTGCTTGATGCCATAGCTAGGAAGTGGCAGGCTTAAACCCAAGAAGTCTCAGTCTAAGCCCCAGCTCCCAATCACTCTATTTTCTTGCCACCATATGACCCTTATGTTTAGAATTTATAAGAAGTGGGAAAAAGAACATCGTCTTTGTCTTATGAATGTTGGAGCTTTATTTGCTTTTTTTTTTTTAATCAAAAGATATTTTACACCAGAGTTGGAAGTCCAAATTTCCCCTGGTGATATTCTCCTTTAAAGGAAGACATTCTTTCTAAATCCCACGGATCTCTTCTATACTGGGAAAAAGGCATATTTTCTCTTGCTCTGTCACCTGTAGAGAGAGGACACTGCCGATCAGCACATTCTTTCACATGCTTGAAAATAATCTTAAGATGTCTCAAAATCTCTCTGAGCCCGTTCTTCTCTGAAGCAAGAGAGACCTGGCCCCTTTGCACTAGGATGGTTTCCTGTCCTTGGCTTTGAGAAAAGTGTTCGGAGTTTTCCATGCTCTCTCCTTCCACTGGTTATGTTCTGGACAATGAGAATCATACGTAGGGTGCACACAGGGTCCGAAGCAAGTGTAGATGAAAAAGGGGCCACATACTAAACCTGACAAGCTCAGGGGAGGCCTGCATGGCAGGCCCTACAAACTCGGAGACCAAAAGTAACCACATAGGATGATCTGCACATAAAAATTCATAACTAAAAATAAGTCATGGCAGGTAGTCAGGTCTTAGGCCTGCAGCTTCCTTGACAAAGGTCAATCTTAAGTGAGCCTATCTGTTGTCTTTTTGCTTGTAGGATAACATACCTTTGAAATGTCAGAGTAATATTCTTTTCCAGACCCCTCAAGGCTCAACAGCCAGCACCAGATCTTGAAACTACAAAACCTTTCATTGTTATCTTGTTCCCCCACATACCATCTCTATGTTAATTATTAACTATCCTGTACCCACCGATGAAAAAAAGTATGTCTCTCCATTTTCCTTTTTATGCAGTTTCAGAGATTTCCCCTGCTTTGCTTTTTCCTGCCCCCTTGACTTACCACGTAACACTCCTTGTGTCCTCCTTTGATTCTAATGTAGAAAAGAAGCTGCAAAACTGCCATTCTCCAGAGCATTCTCTTAATTTGTTGAGATTTTGCTTCCTGGCAATTCTTGTCGATTTGGTTCAAATAAACTCATAAAAATTCTCTATAGGTTTGGCTGTTTCTTACGTGAACACAGAGCACACTGGGGTTCTCTGTCCCTGCTCGGAATTTTATTTTAGCTTAATTTGTTGTTTTCATATTCCAGAATATTTAGAAATGAAATAAAAGTATAAAGAAGTAGGAAAACAAGGTATCCCTAAGACCTCCTCTCCTGACATCTTATGCAGATTAGAGTTTGTTTTGAACCCTGAACCTGAGGGCCTGCCTGTGTGCTGGGCACTGCGGCAAGGACGCGGTCCTTGCCTGAGGTTCTTACACTCTGAGCTGGTGAGCATTGAGAACAGCTTTGAACAATTTCCATTTCAACCAGTATTTACTGAGCATCTATGTGGCCAGGGATTCTTCTGCACACTTGGAGTATAACAGCAAATAAAAAAATCCCTTTCCTCGAGGAGTTTACATCATAGTGGGGCAGGCAGACAGAGTTGATAAATGCTGTAGAGAAAAGGAAGGGTCAGGGGTACAAGGTGTATGTATGGAGACTGCAGTTTTAAACAGGGATCAGAGCCTTCTTAAGAAGGTAAGTTTTGAGTCAAGACTGGAACTAGGTGATGGATTTAGCAATGCAGGTATCTGGGAATACAGTTTCATTCAGGCAGCAGGGATAGCTAAAGCCTCAGAGAAACAAGGTCCAACACAAACATCAGGAAGGGGCCACCCAAAGGATAAGGAGTCTGAGAAGGGGCCAAGGAGAGGGAGGAAGAAGGGCTTGCATGCCTATGTTAATTGCATTGTGTGGCTGCCCTGCTGGGTGGGGTGATTTACCAGACCCTGGGGACTAGCCTCCAACCAAACCTCTAGACCGCCAGATATGGCCTTGAGTTAAGTCTCATACCCCCTGGGCTTCTGTGGCCACATCTGTAAAAGAAGACAGCCAACATCTAGGTGCTCCCTGGCCTCCTGCCTGCCATTCCCCTGAGTGTACTTTGTAATTATAGTAGTAATAACAGTCATAACAATAATATTAATAACAGTAATGTTGCAAATAAGGCGGCAATAGCATCATCTTTCTCAATAATAAGTTAATTATTCTTATTATTGAGATTTTTAAAAATTAAAAGTAAAACCATCTAACTTCTGTGGCTTCTGAGGAAAAGAAAGGCAAGAGAACAGTCTTTGGTCGGGAAAAAAAAAAATTAAGTGAAAGAGGCCAAAGGCTTCCTCTCACAGGCGTTTAACCGTCTTCCCTTTGTGGGAACTGTGTTCCAAGGGCCCCTCTTGGCTGCTTGCTTCTTGAGAGTATTTCCTTAGCTGAGCTCCAGAACATCCGCAAGCAGCCAACTGTCAGTTTGGGAACGTTTGAGAGGTATTATGCAAAAGGTGAAAAAACGGTCTTTGACAAATTGAAAAAAAAAAGATAAAATCTGGCAAAGTTCCCTAGCCTTTAAGCTATAAGGGCCAGAAAGCAAAATTGTGTTCTCACTGAGTTGCTAAAAGGAGGGTTTAGAGAGCACCATATCGTCAGACAATTGGTTTTGCCCAAACTCTTGTGATTCTAGGGAAAGGCTTTCCTTACCCATGACAGACAGGAGTGTTTGGTTTTTTAGTTTCAGGAGAGAGGTGGAATGTCCTTGTTGGGGAAACAGGACTAACAGAGAAAAAGCCCCCCAGGAAAGTTTATTCAGTAAGGAGAGCTTATGTGAGGGGTAACAGAACTGGTAAGATTCAGGGTCAGAAGTCAGATTACCAAAAGTCAAATCCTACCTGCATTTATACCTCTCTGTGCCTCAGTTTCCTCATCTGCATAATAGGTGTAACTTCACGGGGCAGTTATGATGATCAGGTAGATTAATACACAAGAAGTCCTTGGAATGGCACTTGTGTCCCAGTGAAAGCCAACAGTGCGTGCTTTTGTCTTTGGGTTACATGAGTTCTTCCTAAGTAACGTCTGAGCGTTTTTCATTCAAGGCTGCCAATTTAGGGGACATTTTCAGTGCAACATACTTTCAGGTCAGGTATCTATCTTCTTTCTAAGATTTTCCTCAATCTTAAAAGAGCCACCATTTTCTAAGCCAGCACTGTCCAATAGAATTATAATACAAGCCATAAACATAGGCCGCTATATATGACTTCAAATTTTCTAGTAGCCACATTTAAAAAAGTAAAACAAAACAGATGAAATTAATTTTAATATTTTTTGACCCAATATATCCAAAATATTATCATTTCAACATACATTCAATATAGGAATTGTTAATGAGATTTTACATTCTTTTTCCCTTACTACAGCTTTGAAATTCAATGCATATTTTACAAATACAACGCATTTCAATTCAGACTAGTGGCATTTCAAGTGCAATAGCCGCATGTGGCCACCATGTTGGACAGTGAAGTTCTAAATGACAGGAGGATCATTCTTGGCAGTGAGCTTGGGTGGGCTGGTCAGGCTGGACCCTGACTCTCTCCCAACCGCTACAATGATATCCAGAAGGGCCTCTGAGATGAGGGAGGTCTTCTGGTCACACGGAACAAGGAGGATCTCGGTGCCAACCGTACAGGTCTAAGAGTGTGGTTTTGAACTGAGATCTCTTGAGCAAGCTCTTGCTTGCCCCTAACGGTCTTTTCCTCCCTCCACACTAACCCCATCCTCCATTTCCACCTGTCTTGAGGATTAAGTTCTAAAATCAGTTTATTAATGATTATCATTCTCTATTAAGATGCAAATGTTGAAGTAATACCTTCACTAAGTATCAACTGAGACTAACTAAGGTAATTGAGATAGAGATTAGGATGGGAAGCAGAATGCCAGTTTGGAAGCCCTGAGAAGTGGCCTTGTTTAAAAGTCAGCAGTGATAAGACACTCCTGCAGAGCTGATTCCACAGGGTCCTGGCCTCTAATGAGCCCTTTCAGCACAATTCACTTAGTTCTAATGGGACCCTTATTAACTAAAGGCAGCAGCTGGGAGAGTAAGAGTAGACACCAACGTTCCAGGCACCACGGGTCTGTATCTTTCCAGGTGAATGAATCCAAATCTGAAAACTACATCCCTTAAAGTAGGAATTTTCAGACTCGTCCTGCCCATCTGTTCCCAGCACCCAGAAGGAGTGGGAGAAATGCCCTTTGATTCTAGTCAAGGAAATTTCAGTTTGGTCTTTCAAGCAGGATGTGCCTTGGGGAAGGCTGGCTTGATTTTGAGGACAGGACCTCCTCTCTTTACCTCCGCCTCTTCCCATTCTGTTGTTGCAGGGTGAATTTGCTCATCTTTCCCCCAAGTCATTATTATGAGTCTGTGAGAAGGGAGTCTCGTCTCCTTATTTCCAAGTTCTTGGGAAGAGTGGAAGGGATCTCACTTTCACTCCCATGAGCTAGTGGTATCATTAACTCCATGAATACTCTAAAATGTGAAAAGAAGTTCTAGTCTTCTTTCAAAAGTTGATTCCTCATGAGAAAAAATTTTATCTCAATGTATTAACTGTGACCAAATGGTTAAGCTTCTAAATAGCATTTCACTAAGCAATTCTGTTCATTTTTTATGTTTGTAATCAAGACCTAAAAAAAAAAAAAAAAAGCCTAGAGTCTGGCAAAAAAATAAGAACCAACTAAAGTGTAGTAACTTAATTGGTAAATGTGGTCAGCCTTGAAGGATTGAAATCAACGGGCCGTTGAAAATCTAGTTGATGCTCTGTGGTTACAAATTAAGAAGAAAGAACGTCTTTCTTCCTTAGTGACCAATAATCTTAAATATAATTGGAGATATGTAGGCGGAATTTCAATATGAGTGTTTTGGTGAGGAGTGAGGTTGGGTTGTGAAGCCTTGGCAATATTGTCACTGAGTTTGGGAACTTGGATAGTTTGCTTATCTACAGAGGTGGTGAATTGATGGATGGGTTATGGAATTGGCTGGCATCGAAAACCAAGTTAGTTCTGGGAACATCTGTGGGACTAGGTAGTGCCAAGTGTATAAAGTAAAATCCATAAAAAGATGTGAGAGGGAACCCAGTGTGCTAGTGAGTAGTGTGTGCCACTTTGAATTACTGAAGCAGGACATAACAGTGGTAATCTCTGGATGGAAGATGATGAAGGATTTGTCCTTTCTTTTAAGTCCTCTCTTGCCACTCCCCAACTACCCATACTTTTCCATAGTAAGCATTATTAATTTTTTAATTAGAGAATGAAAGATCTAAAAATAATTTAGAACAGTATCGATAGATAGTATATCTTGGGAAAAAGATAAGACTTAAAAAGTCAAAGAATCTGAGTCCCCCTAACCCACATGTCTACTCCTGTCCCTTCATGTCTAAAATTTTCCCTAAAAGATTTGTTTCCAATACTTTTGACCCTCGTGAGAATATTTCTAAGAGAAATAACACATCCCCCTGTCCCCAGATATTTATATCGGTGATGTTCAGCATGTGGCTCTTCCATTGCAACTTTTGGTTTTTCAAAGCCCTATAATTTTGGAATTGGGATATCTTATTCTACTAGACTCAAGGTAGCATTTGAGAAGTCTTTATGCCTTTTTTTTTTTTTAAGAATTTATTTTTAGAGCAGTTTTACGTTCACAGTAGAATTGAGCAGAAGGTACAGAGATTTCCTATATACCCCCTCACCTACTTTTTCTTCCTGTCAAATTGTAGGCCCAAAGTATGGTGGGGGAGCTCTTACACTCCCCCCATTCCCAGTCCAAGATTAAAACACTGAAGTTCCCAAACTTTTATATACTTGGCAACACCTGGGGAGGCTTCTGGACTAGGGCCGTGGAGATCATGAACAAGGGGGGTTACCGATCTTGGGAAATTAGATGTGTGGCTATAGTGATGACAAGGGAGGAGCTAGGGGAAAGAGCCACTGGCCCAGCTGGGAATACCCATACACCTATGTCCTCTCCCAGTACACCTATCCTGCAGGCACCCTTCGATTGATACTCAGCAAGGGACTAAGAACACAGTAGTAGCTTTTCTCTTGAGACCAGAAGTGTCAAGATACTCTTTTCTCTTGGCCACAGTCTCCCCATGCACAAAAAGGGGGGATGTAGAAATGAGAGTAGAAGTGGAAAGAAAGGGAAACTCAAAAGCGACGAGATCCATGAATAAAGGAGTTGCTTTTTGGGAAAAAAAAAATTTTTTTCTGCAAGGTCCCTTTTATACTCAAGAGATGTTTATTTATATGGATTTCAAATAAGATAAACATGTCTTTTTAAAAGGTGGATTTTTGAAAAGTGTTTTACTGTGAAAATTCTCAAATATGTATTAAAGTAGGGACACCAGGATCATGTGCCTCCATCTACCTATTGCTCAGCTTTTGCAATTATTGGTCCACTTCAATATCTCTCTCAACCCCACTCCTCAGACTGGATTATTTAGGAGCATATTCCATCCATTTTATCATTCCAAACAGAACCACTTCAGTATGTACCTCTAAAAAAAAAAAAAGAAAAAAAGAAAAAAAAGAAAACCTATAAAAAAAGAAAACTACTAAAAGGTAGATGTCTGACGATTTACAAATCCTAATTTTCTCATAATTCTTCATGTGTCACTGGACTTTGAATTAGGAAACTTGAGTTCTGCACCTGGTTTTGCCACTCATCAGTTGTGTGACCAGTGACAAGACATGTAGCTTTCTGGATCTGCACTTTTCCCACCCGAGTAAGTGAAGGAGATGATTTCTAAGGTCACTTCCAGTTCCAGAAATCAAAAATTCTTGCAAGGGGCATCCCTTAAACCTCCATAGACATATAGACTTGGTACAGGATCTATTTGCTCTGTGAGTGAGTGTGTGTGTGTGTGTGTGTGTGTGTGTGTGTGTGTGTGTGTGTAGAGCCAACAAAGTCCCAGAGGGTGATGAGTGGTGGAATCTTTAATTTGGAGCTTTAAAAAGGAAACGAGCCTTGAAACCATCCCTTGAGCAGTTTTGTGCTGCCCTCAGTCTCTCTTCTGACAACCTCAATTCATCTTTAAATTTTTTAAAAGATTTTAATTAAACGAATATAATTCAACATTATATTAGTTTCAGTTGTACAGTATAGTGGTTAGACATTTACATAATTTATGAAGTGTTTCACCTCCCACCCCTGATAAGTCTAATAACTTCTTGAGACCATACAGAATTATTACAATACTATTGACTATATTCCCTAAACTGAACTTTACATCCCTGTGGCTAGTCTGTAACTGCCAATTTGTACTTCTTAATCCCTTTACCTTTTTCACCAGTCCCCCAACTTCCCTCCCATCTAGCAATCACCAGTTTGTTCTCTGTATCTATAAGTTTGTTTCTGTTTTTGTTTTGTTTATTTTGTTTTTTAGATTCCATATATAACTGAAATCACACGGTATTTATTTTACTCTGTCTGACTTATTTCACTTAGCATAATACCCTGTAGGTTCACCAATGTTGTTAAAAATGGTAAGATTTCATTCTTTTTTATGGATGAATAATATTCCATTGTATATAGGTACCACATCTTCTTTATCTATTTGCGTTTTGATTCGAGCATTTGATCCATTTACATTTAAAGTAATTATTGACAAGCATGAAGTTATTGCCGTTTTATTGTTTTCCGATTTTTTTTTTTAGTGTTTTTCTGTTCCTTTATCATTCTCTTGCTTTCTTCTCTTGTGTGTTGATGACTTTCTGTAGTGTTGTGTTTAGATTCCTTTCTCTTTATTTCTTGTAAATCTCTTGTAGATTTTAGTTTGTGGTTACCATGCTTTGGCGGCAGGGTCTGTTAATTTCTTGGACAAAGACTAACTGGTGTCCTATGCTAGGGTGATTGTAAGGATATAAAGATACCCATTTTACAGGTCAATTAACGAAGCGTGAAGTAAAGTAGGTATGTTTAAGGTTGTCTGGTAAATGAAGAATTAAGTCTGGAATTTGTCTTTTAAAGTTATGGAAAACATGTTTATTGTAGAGGTTGAGGATTAAGGAAAGATAGGGGTCCTCTTTGGTTAATGGAGGATATTTTGGGCAAGAAGATGGTACCCAGCTCAGAGAAGCACTGCCAGTGTGACCCACACCACGTGTGCCATGAGCTTTCGTGGGCACTTTCTCATCGATTTTCCACACTATTGTTAGAACTAGGACAATGGGACCATGAAGAGTAGGTGGCCCAGCATCTCAGCTGGTAAGTGAGGGAGAAAGCTTTCTGACCCAGAAAGCTCTGGCCGCCACTGCAGCATTTGTCACGCTCCTCTTTAGCTTGAAGAGAACTAGGGAAATGAAACTGGGGGAAGGCTATTTGGAAAAAAGTAACCGTTGGTTGTCAGTGTACTAGGAGAGGAGCAAAAGCTTATAAATGCTGCAAATTAAAAAAAAAAAACAAAACATCACGACCCAAAGAAAGAAAAATAATGTATCCAAGTGGGAAAAGCTTCCAAAATTACCATTTTAAAGCACAAACTCTAAGCAATTCTGATGTTTTGCAGGGAATTAATTGAAGGTATTGACAGGGGATAATTTTTTTTGTTGCCAGGGTTTTAAATTGGGGGATAAGATTTAAAAAGAACAAAGATGAGGGCTGTTATTTTAAGCTGAAACCAATATTTCATTGTGGGGAACTCACTGGATTTGGGAGTTTGGGTTGGTTACTGCACTCAGAGGAGTTTCTGGACACACTTCCAGCTGGTTCTCAGGAGGGTCAAAACGTACTTTCTTTGTAACCCTTGTGGACTTGCACTACAGCCACTCAGCAATTAGATTCTTAGGCCTGTCCTTAGCAGGAAGTGGTAAAGGAATCAGCAGGAAGCTGAAACCAAGGGAAAGGAAACTCCTCCCTTCTGTCAAAGGACAGGCCAAGTGAGGATAAAATGGCAAGTGGGAGCTGTAGGGACAGGCGCATTGAAAGGAAGCGTGGTCGAATCTTGAATGGAAGTAGGGAAAAAGCAGGTGCGTTTATTGTGTGACTGTTGTGTTTACTGTGTGACTTTAATATAGCGCTTGTACCTGGTGTTCCTCAGTCCTGCAGAAGTCTGCACATAATCCCCAGGACCTGGGAAAATGTTGTTCCTTAATTCACAGGGGCAGTGGTGTGTGTGTTTTCTGAGGGCCAGCAGCCCACCGAGAGGAGAACTTCCCCTCGTTTCTGATTTCCAACTTATTCAAGGCCAGAGGACCTGAAACATAAGTTGAAAAATTTTACCAGCAGAAAAGATGAAAGTATAAATGGAATAAAATCGTAAGAAATACTTAGTTCAAAGGAGCAGAGAAATGCAAGATTATTTTTCTGTTTTGCCCAGTTCTTTATAATAGAAAATACTCTCTCTATTCTTGAGGGAGAGGGAGAGACCTGTGATCGAACAGAAGAAAGTGAGTGCAAGGAGAAATTGTTTATCTGAAATCTGACAACACTTTCTTGTAAATTAGAACTCAACTTTGAAGTTTCACTTCTTGAGCTTGGCTTAGTGACTCTTGATGAAAAAGAAAATTAAGACTATTTTATGTGGAAGGCCTCAGGGATGAAAAGACAGCATCTAGCTCCCTTATCTCATCAACAGTTCAGCGGACTCTTAATGTTAGCAAGCTCTTGTTGAGATTGTAACCTGAAGAAAGGCAGAACAAACTGCACTAAATGCTGATGCTACTGTTTTAGTGGGGAAAAAATTTCTAACAGGCAAGTGGCGAACAACAAAGCTTTTGAAAAATTAGACATGGGGAGAGTAATGCAGTTTCATAATGGATATGAATAGTTATTTTGCTGCCTTAAAAAAAATCTGTCTGGGTTTTGATGTGGATCTCTTTCTATTTGTTCAGGAAATTGTGACGTGTATTCTGGGCAGGGTCTGAGGTTTTAGAACTCTTTCTAAAAGGGACAGAGAACGCCCTGCTACATTTCCTAATCGTGAAGTTGGCGTGCAGGCAGAAGAGCTGAAGTGAGCTGGCCACGATGCAGGTGCTTCTCCAGTGCAGAAGGTTGGTCCTGGCTCTCATCCTCATCCTGGTTTTGGATTCTTCAGTTCAAGGTAAGACTCAGGACTCCTGTTCCTCTGTAATCTCCTTTATAAGCCCCAGAGTCCACACAAAAAGTAGTATTAACTTTAAGGTACATAATGTATTACATTGTGGGAAAGTAGGCAAAGGAAAAGGATTTGTGGTGGCTGAACTCTAGTGTGAGTTTGGTTAAGCTGGGTACCAAGAAAAATTAAACTCTTAGGCGGGTGCAGCCTTATAAACTCCTACAATGATTAAAATGTGCTATTTTATTTTTGGATGAAAATGTATGGTTTATAAATTTTTAAAAGCTTAAGAAAGGAATAACGACCTGTTGCATGGAGGAGATGGCACTTTTGAGTGTTTTGGAGTAACTATCCGAGTGTCTACATCAATCCCAAGTTGTAATACATTGCAGTGCTATCATAATCATTGTAACTCTGGGAAGAGCTATTTTTAAATAAGAGTAAATTTGTGAGTATTTTTTCTTCTTTTTTTAAAACTTGGTTCTTAGTGAAAATTCAATTACGGTTAGGCCTAGTTAATGCAAACTCTCTCAGATTTTAAAGAGAGGCCAAAGAATTTTAGTATTTGTGTTGTTGCCGAGAGAAATAACACATTTGGAAATTTCTTGTTAAGTTTCTGTCATTTAGGGTTGTTTAGTAAGAATGAAACAACTTAAAACCTTAAACGACTAAGAAAATAGGAATGATCAGTTTTGTGAGAAATATATAATTTCTTCTCCTTTGGCAAATAAGGGATCGTGTTTAAATACGGCAGAAGGTCATGGCCTGATAAATAGATGAGAGAACGTATAGTAGAAAAACATTAAGTTCCCCTAAATTGTAAAGGAAATATTGAGTCATGGTGACACACATGTCCCGGATTTGTTCCTTCGAAGTGACTTCTAGTTGTCTTGTTTTTAACTTCTGGTGGAAATGAAATTGTACAGATGATCTCACATACATTCATTATGAATTGGAAATTTGTAAGAATTTATAAAATTTATAAAATTATTTTTTCTTATACAATTACTCAAGAAAAAACAGCAAGTAATGTTGAAACTTTTTTACTAATCTATTTTTTAAAGTATAAAACATTTGTTAATTGTAGGGAACAGGCTTTATTTGGATCTTAGGGAAAATCTTCAGCTTGATGAAATAATTCTGTAATGTGTTCTGTAATAATTCTGTAATGTGTTCTGTAATAATTCTGTAATGATGCAGAGCAGAGAGGTTTGTGTTTGAAACCCAGACCAGTGTGACCAGTGGTGCCGGGTCTACCCCAACTAGAGCTATATGAGTCTTTAGATCTTCAAAATTTCCCAGAAATGTCACATTCTCCACTGAGATTCAATAGGTAAAACTAGAATTAAAACAAAAATGTTCCTATGTAGTAGGTAGTCATCAGAAAGAAATGAGGAAAGAAACCATTACAAAATTGTATAAATTCACTTGTGTCATCACTTGGTAGGTTTAGCTCTGTCTTGGAAACAAACCAAAAAGGAAAGAATGAATTGAAAAACTAGGGTGTTTCTAAAGGAGAAGTACACTTCGTGTTGGAATGAAGAGTTTGTGCCTACTTCTGAATAAAAAGGGAAGCAGATGGCTACCCGCAGTGGCGTGTGAGTGATAGCAGCTCAAGGCTGCACTGCAGAGAGCCACGCCACTATTTGACTGTACATCCATCTGATGACAGATGTGATTCGATAGCATTATTTCCCCGCCTCTTAAAAATGTTTTACTTAAACCATTGGTTTGATTGCGCTGATAAAATTAATTAGGCTTTTGGCTTGCTTTTACAGAATATTCAAAACATCTTAGGTTACTATATTTGTTTGCTAGGGCCTCAGTAACAAAGTACCACAGTCTGGGTGGCTTAAACAACAGAAATTTATTTCCTCACAGTTCTAGAAGCTAGGAGTCCAAGATCAAGGTGTTGGCAGGGTTGGTTTCATTCTGAAGCCTTTCTCCTTGGATTATAGGTGGCTGTCTTCTTTCAGTACCTCCACACAGTCCTTCCTCTGTGTATGTCTGTGTCCCAATCTCCTCTTCTTATAAGGACACCAGTCGTATGAGACTAGGGCTCATCCACATGACTTCATTTTACCTTAACTAACTCTTTAAGACCTTGTCTCCAAATACAATCTCATTCTGACATACTGGAAGTTCGGACTTCGACATATGAATTGGGTGGATGCAATTCAGCCCCTATCAGTAACTGCAAGTCAAACTCAAGTAAAGACATTGTATAAAATTGTTTCTACTATGTATAAAAAAAATCGGAAGCTTAGCAATGTGTGGGAGACCCTGGAGAGCACAGATGGCAAATCGATTTAATGTAGAGCTCCAGGGGATTATTGATGATGCCTGTGAATCCTCTTTTATTGCCTCTCTTTTTCAAAGATATCTATATAGAGAGAAATTGGAAAATCCATGAGCAGGTGTGGCCAAGAGGGTCAGAGCCAGACCATGTATCTACTCCACATTGTCTCTTGGATCACAGTGATGATATTGATTCTACCCGTGTGTAGGGCTGTTTGGTTGTAATGTGATTTCACATCCATTCTCTAGTAAATGATCATCACATTCCCTGTGAGGAGGAATTAACACCAATTTAGTCAGGAAAAAAACTGGATCTTACATTCATCATCTCACTTGCTCTTTACTTTTTGCAAATAATTTAAGAGACTTGCCCAAGGCTCATTACAACTAATTAATGACAGAACTGGTCATCTGCTTTCAATGTCAGAGTTAACTTTCTAGTCCAACTTGGCTGTCTTCTTGGTGGATTAGAGATTTTCTTTATTTAAAACAAACAAAAACTTACAAAATACATAAAATGGTCTTCACCCCTGCCCCCACGTGGCCGTATCTGCTCAAGTTTCTCTAACACCTGCAGCAAGTCCCCATTAAGATTAGGAAATCAGAAAAATGTGATGATATTGGGGGAAAATTGGTACTACAATCTAAAAAGATGCAGAGAGTTTACAGGGGTAAGTTATTTGCTCTGGTAACGTTTATTTATAGAAAGCATTTTGGTAAAACAAGACCAATGAAAGAGAGAGAGAGAGAGAGAGAGACAGACAGACAGACAGACAGAGACAGAAGACAGAGACAGACAGTATATTTGAGGGCACGTTATAGAGGGGGGGGGGGGGGGGGGGGGGGGGGGGGGGGGGGGGGGGGGGAAGAGAGACAGAGAGAGACAGAGAGACAGAGACAGAGACTGAGGCAGAGAAGAGGGGCAGTGGGCAGTGAGGGAAGGGATTCTAAATGAAAACCATTCTTCTTCTTGGAATCCACCGCAAAATCTACCAGCAGACAGTGAAGGAAGATAATCTTTCTGTCCACAAACATACTTCCTTTTATTTTTTAAAATATGGTAATCATGAGATATTTTTCTTGAGCAGGATAGAGACAAGATATTCCCATGACAGCAGGGACTGGAGCTGTTGAATTTTCACATCCTGTCAACATCCCTGAGTAGATATGTCAGAAACTATGTGTCTGTAACCATGTTCTTTATTTTAAAGAAGATTTAAAGTCATCAGTTCCAAATCAGATAAACTTTGGAGGAAGGGGGGAACTTCTACGTTTGATTTCTTTATACATTTTTAAACAGTTTTATTGAGATTGAATTCACACCATACAATTCACCCACTTAAAGTGTAAAATTCAATGGTGTTTTGATACGGATGTGTACAACTATCACCACAGTCATTTTTAGAACATTTCATCACCCCCAACATCTTTTAAAGGTGAGATTCTGAACTCTAGGGAAATTTTGTATTTTAGATTTGTTTTACTGATTTATCAAAGTTGTATTTGTTATACCAGAGAGAAGATGTAGTCTTTCACCTAGATTCTTCCTCATAAAGTTTAGCTTTACTTTTCTGTTTAAATTGCTGTCTATGCAAACATTTCTTCTGCTTGATACTCAGTGCATCAGCCCCAGGTAGAGGAGAATGCCTAGACCTGCTCTGTCCTAAATGGTACCCACAAACCCCTTGTGGCTATGAGCACTTGAAAGTGTGAAATGTAGCTAGTCCAAATTGAGATGTGCTTTAAATATAAAATATACACCAGATTTGAAGTCTTAGTATGAAAAAAAGAATATAAAAAATCCATTAATAACTTTTATATTGATTATATGCTAAATGACAATATTTGAATATGTTGGTTTAAATAAAATGTATTAAAATTTATTAGAGTTGTTTCTTTTTACCTTTTCATATATGGCTGCTATAACATTGAAAATTCCATACGTGGTTTCATCTTATGTTTCTATTGGACAGTGGTGATCTAGACAACATAGTGTGTGAAGACAGCGCCCTCTGCTGGAGATGTTAGGTTTTCATTTTACCTACAGGATGAGGCTTCTAAGTAGCAATTAAATTCCAAACTTAGGCTGCTTCAGGAAAGAGAAGAGAAAGAAAGAACTACAATGTATTAAATACCTATCAAAGGCGAAGCCTTGTGCTGGGTGTTTCACACACATTTATCTTGCTTAAACAGGAACTCTTTAGGATACTACTATTTACATTTGAAAGATGAGAAATTGAGAATCAGAGAGCCATTAAATGGTAGAATAGAAATTTAAATTCTGGTCTCTCTACAAGCTCTTTTCTATCAAAGATTCGTCTTTGTTCTCCTTATCAGAGAAACTAGCACTTAAGAACTCTGACCATGGTGTGAATCTAAGAACCTAACATTTATATCTCATTAGATTTATTACTGACCCCATTTTATAGATGAGGAAATAGAGGTACAGGGAGGTTAAGTAAGTTGGTCAAGTAACACAGCTGGTAAAGGGCAGACATTGTGATGTCAACTTGCTACCTTACCTCCAGCTTCCAGGCAGTGACAGAGCTAATCCATTTTGGATTTCTAGCTGTCCCAAACCAGACATTGTGGGCTATATTCAGGAATCAGGGAGAAGATTGTGATATAATAATAATTCCAAAGAAAGGAAAGAGAGAGAGAGAAACAATGGGGGAATATTTACTATTTTTCTACATCAGTCTTTCTTTTGTTTATATTTTTAAAGAAATATTGTTTATTACACAAATTTAGAAAATGAAGTGAGAAAAAAAATCACTCGAGTCTACCACTATAGTTATTTTTGTGTATTTCCTCCCATCCCCCATATTTGTTTATGTGGTTGCATTAACAACTATTATGCATGCGGAGTGGTATTCTGCTTTTTTCACTCATTTTAAAATATAGATTTTTTTATGATGCTACATATTTTTTTCCATAACCAACTACTTTTTTTACCATTTGGTTAATATTCTCTCATATGAATGCCTCATAATTTATCTGAGTATTTTCTATTGTTTTGACTACTTAGTTATTTCCCTATTTTAAATAATATTAAAGTGAACAGCTTCATGTATTTTTATACTATATTTGACCTATCTATAGATACATATAAATATGTCATGTATATATCTTAATGGCATAATAACTTGGCAATATTGTATAGTATTGTAGGCTATACCTTAATTTATTTAACATTTAACTTTCCAATCTTTTACTATTGGAAAAAAAAGCTACAATGATCACAGCACTGTCTTTTTTTCTTAAATAGTTGTGACAGACTAGGATATTTCAACCTGTCTGTCCCTTTGTAAATAGAGAGTCCTGTTCTTTTGAAATTTCTGACTATATCAGAAGGCAAAAAAAGAGCCCAAGTTTTTATCTACTTTTCATTCCTAAGAGCACCCTGAAGAACTAGGACTCTAATATTGCAGGTGTACCTCACTTGGTGTATCTCTCAACCTTTCTGAACGTGATTCAGCTCATCTCTATAAGAAGAGGTAGGCTTTGGGGTCAGATACAGGTTTGAATCCTGGGCCCTCTACTTAGCACTTGTGTGGCCTTAGTTTTCCTTTGTGTAAAATGGAGATAATAGTACAAAAATAATAGTTAATATTATCAAGTGTTTACTGTGTGCCCGGCACTATGTTAAGATCTTTACATGCATTTTCTCATTTAATTTTTGTGACCAGCTTATGAAAAAGAGACACTGTTAGTGTCTTCGTTTTGCAGTGAGGGCTCAGGGAAGTGAGTTTCACAGCTCACCAGTAGCAGAGCTGGGACTTCACTCCAGGCAGCTGATTGCAAAGCCTATTCTCACCTTCGACTCTGGGCTACTTCCTAAGGGTGTTGAGAGAAGGGCAAATGATATATATAAACGGCTGGCATGTGATGGGTGCTCCTGTTAAATTAATGGTCAGAAAACCTGTCCACACCTTACCTTCTAGCAAATTTAGAATCTATTTAATCAAACATTTCTCAGGGACAGAGAGATTAGAAGCCGTGTAAAAGATACCTATTAACCACACAGGTTCCTTGTTTGAACAGGTTCACCTGTGAGGAGAGCCAGGTACCAGTGGGTCCGCTGTAATCCTGACAGTAATTCTATAAACTGCGTTGATGAAAAGGGACCAGAGTTCGACCTACCTCCAGAGGAATCCAACAGAATCCTCTCTCCAAGGACTGACCCTTTTTCGTAAGTGGACTTTCTCTCCTTTTACTTTCACAAACCTCTGTTGAGATCTTGGCATGGAGGTGGGAGGGTTGTCCAGACTATTTTTCTTCAGGCTCTTGCTTTGGCAGTTTGGTTTTCATTGCACAGTACATGGTAAAACTGTACAATGTTTACTGGTGTACGAGATGTACAGGAACACATGATTCATCTATACTTTTGCAAAGTCTTGTTGTGGCAGAGACAAAACTTAAGTGAAAAATTTGTGAAAATAATTGGTGAAATGAAATTGGTGAAAATATTTTTCACCAACAGGTATTGAAAATGATTGAACATCATTTTATTTGTGTAAATAGAGCCCATTAGATACTAAAATCTAATGGAAGTCCATTAACTGAATGGATAAACAAAATGTCCTATATCCCTAAAGTGGAATGTTATTTAATCACAAGAAGGAACAAAGTATTTACACACGGTACAACGTAGATGAATCCTGAAATCATTACGCAAAGTAGAAGAAACCAGACACAAAAAGCCACATATTATATGATTCTATTTATATGAAATGTCCAGAAGAGACAAATCCACAGAGGTAGGAAATACAGTAGTGGTTGCCAGGGGCTACGGGGGAAGGAGGATAAAGAGTGACTGCTAATATGTGTGGGATTCTTGAGGGGTGATAAAATGTTCTGGATTTAGGCAATGGTGATTAAAAAGAAAAAAAAAGAAAAATTAGAGAAAGGAAGACTAAATGGCCATGACTTACGAAAAGAAAACCAAAACTCTCCTTGATCAAATAAAACCTGCTTTAAACTTGCAAAAAAGATTCAATAGGAATTCATAAGTAACAAAAATTTGAATTGTATTCGAATCCATTATTTCAATGAATATCAAAGTTATATAACATACAGCAAAAATGCATTATGAAGGATTACCATAAAAGTTTTAATCCTCAGAGTTAAACCTAAAAAATCATTCTCCTCAAAGGCAGGTAAATCGTCATGCCCAAACCAGGTAAGTCCATTATCACTTTGGGGATCCTGGTGACTCTCTGCATTCACTGTATAAGAGATGACATCATCACCATTCTCAAAATGCAGCTCTACAGTCCTGCCCCCGTGCTTTTGCTTTAACTCCACAGCATTAAGCTCGAACCTCATATTACAGTGTCATCCATTATTTTAAGTCATAGATTCCAATCGTAATTCATTTAAATCTAAAATGTTAGAGGAATAATCCAAGTTCTCCAAAACGACTGTTTTACACCTTTTGTCCTCTCTTCAAATCTCAGTGATTTTCCCTCTCCACAGCCAGTAACTTTCCTTCTCACTATGAAGAGTCCCTGCTTCTGTGCAAGTCCTGGTCCTGTTTGCCCTCAGATCCATTTCTCCTCCCTCCCACTCCCTGCTTTGTATTGGGTGGGTGGTGAGGGCTGATCCATGTGGTCTGCATTTCTTAGGCTGCCATATCCGTGGCTGAGTTTGGCCAATGGGAGGCACAGAAGGGAGATGAGGAGCACTGGAGGCGGGGAGGGATGAGGATGTGTCTCCTTATTCCCTGCCTTGGGCATCAGCTCTGGCAGGGCTGTATCTCATCCACGGCTTCAGCTCCCAACAGATAGACGCCCTAGTCGTTGGGTTCAGGCAACACTGCCTCCTTCCATTGTCCCTCTAGCCCAGGGATGGAAGTATTTTCTTGTGTTTGCTAGTCTCTGGGTTTCCTCATAGTCCCTTATTTGGCTTCATTTCTCTTCCATCACATGTGTAAGCAATTCTCTGTGTTAAATATTTAGATACATTTCCTGACAGGACTCTGTGGCAGCTTCTAAGGCCACTCCTCCTCGTGCTGAGTATCTTATCCCCAGTCACCTTCTCTAGGAGTTCAATTCTACAGTTACTCCTCTGAACCCAGTATCTTCTTCCCATCACTATGCAGACATTGTCTAGTATCTCCTACATTTAGGTAAAATCCCTGTTTTGATTCTGCATCCTCTTTGGCTATCGCCTCATCCTCTGCTCTTCTTTACAGTAGCACTTCCTGAAAGGGGAGCCAATGCTCGCTGTCTTCCCACTCCTCTCTCTCCTCAACCCCTTCTGATAGGACTTCTGTTCCTGCCCTCCACTCTCAGTGCTTGTTAAGGTCACAATTACTCCCGGTCAACACATCCACTGGTCACTTCTCTGTGTTTAGCTTACTTGACTTCTTGATTGCCTTCAGAAACAGTTGACTCTTCCTTTGAAATGCTTTCTTCTCTGGACTTCCATGGCCCCACCTTATCTTGGGTTTCTTTCTACGTCCTTGGCTGTTCTTTCAATATTTAATATGTTGGTGTGGCCCTAGCTCTGTCCTGGGCCTCTTCTCTATTTGCATGCTTTCTTTTGGTGGCCTGTTCCATGGCTTTGAGAGAGAGAGAGAGAGAGAGAGAGAGGGAGAGAGAGAGTCTGTGTGACTACCAAATTTGTGTTTCCAGCCTTTTTCCTGACTCCTTAGTCTAAGCTAGCCACCTGGTCACTCTCTATTACATTAGTCTGTTTCATTTTTCTGCATAGCTTTTAGCACCACCTAATTTTCCTGATTTATTTATTTACTTTTTATTGTCTGTCTTCCCCCACTAAGTTATGAACTTCTTGAGCAGGGGCCTTATCTGTTAGTCCCCACTCTACCCCAGGAGCTCAGAATAGGGACCAGATGTTCAATAAATATTTATTGAATGTATGCATGAATGAAACATTAATCTGTCGTATGGCCTGTGGTTTGTTATTTTCATGGAGAAAATGACCCATAGGCTGTGAAATTCAACATTTGTCTCTGACATTTTGTTGCCTTCTTATGCCACTGAGGGGTGGCACCATTGCCCTGGGCTTCAGTGCTGAGCAAACTTCCTACCACCACACTAAACCCAGCTGAATAAATACCCTTATTTTGAGGAAGGAAATTGAATGTTAATATGCTGGCAAATACAATGCTTAACTCGTTACAAAGTATTTCTTAAGAGTGAGCTTTGTTGAAGCACCGTGAATTATTAGAAGTTTTGTAGAAATTTTAAATCATGAAAAAATTTCATCTATCTAGACTGGCTTACTTGTTCTTTCTTTAGTAGGAGAAAATGGGAAAAGGGGTCTTCTTATTTTTAATAAATGATCCTTTAAGTAAATTCCACAATAGGATTGCCATGCTAGTGATAAGGAAATTAGCATTGTTTATATGAGTTGGCAGTGGGTAAATGTGGAATTGTTAAGTACAATTAGATATATTAAGTGTAGGCGGACTCGAGGAAAGGTCCTGCCTGTTTTTGTTATAAAGCACAGAATAACTGGGAAAGTTTTAACTTGATTAACTGGGTGGCCGCATGTATTTTTGTATCTTAAATGAATGTATTACAATCATCTTCCTCATGTCTCCAGCGTTATTGTAGTGTGTTTTATTTTTCTGTCTTCCTTCAGGATGACCATACCCCAGAACTTGAATGACGTCTTCCCTCTTTCTGAGGACTATTCTGGATCGGGCTCTGGATCAGACTCTGGAAGTGGCTTCTCAACTGAAACAGAACAGGAATACCAACCAGCAGATAAAGATGATGCTTTCTATTACAACTTTAGGCCTCTGCCCTCAGATGACCAAGACTTGGGTCGAGATGGACCAGAAGAGAATTTTATTATGTAAAAAAGGGGGTTTCCCACCTTGACTCCAGGCAATGCATTCAGTATATCTTGTGTACCATGGATAAATGATTAATTTGGGGACAAAAAGTTTTATAGAAATTTTAAAACATCTGAAAAAAGAAATTTAAGCTTTATCACCTTTTTTCTCATGAATTCTAAAACCTTTATACTCTTATCCTAGAAAATACCTGCATTTTCTTTGTATCACATTTAACCAACATCATGATGAAATAAACTAGACTCCTCATGTCTATGAAATTGCTTTAAAGAAGAAATTATACTGTTTTTTTTAAAAATTTAGTTTTCGAAGCAAATCGACGGGCAGTATTTTATATCTAAGTCTTCAGAACCTGACTGTAAATTATAGATATGCCCTTTTTCTTATTAAAAAAAAAAACAGATAAAACACAAGATGGATTTATAGAGTGGGTATTTGACATGTCTTACAGTGTGAAATGTACTGCTCTAATATTACCATTGGATGTGTTCACAAAGTTACTAGATATGGTTTGTTTGGAAGTATGATTGCTGTTATAATTATAAACTTAAGACCCAAATTAAAGCACAATTGTGCTCTCAGTACCTCATACTGCTTTACCTTTTTCATGGATATCTGTGTATTTTCAAATGTTATTCTATTAAAGCAGAAATATAATCAAAGAGTTAAGCTGTCTGGGATCTCTTATTCTAAACTGAGGGTAATAATTATTTTTGTTTAGATGTTTCTAGAACTCTTATTAACAAAATATGTGTAGAATTATTTTATAGTGAGAGCAAATTTTTAACTAGAATCAAATTCTATTTAACTAGTAGATGAAGAAAACAATCATACTATAGCAAGAGGGTTATTCTTGTCCAAGCGCTTCTTCTTGAAGGCTAGTATTACCATCTCTGTTTCCCTTAGTTCTGAAAAGCCTGTCACCATCATTGTCAGGGATCCTGTCCTGCACCATCCAGATCCTCTCTTCAGAACTGAGGACTTAGATTAATCTATGTTGAAGAGGGCTACCTCATCCAAGGCCACACCTTCTTTTCAGAGCAGCCTGTACCCAATGACTGTTTGATGTGGGCATACGAATGCCAGGCCCCTCCCCTGAACTTGGGGCAACTCAGATGGGCCATCACTGATTCAGAGCTCTCCTAGCGGTCAGCTAAGGCTTTGTTGAGACTGCTTTGCAGCTCAATTTCTTTTTTACTTTTGCTTCCTTCCATTCCCCTCACAGCTGTGCTACCTTAGAAACTTTCTACAAGCTAGTTTTCATCTCATAATTGGCTCCATGGAGAATCTAAATTGCAACAGTTGGTTCCAGGATAGGTGGAAAGCAGATGCTGAAAGGGGATTTTGGAGCTAGATTGTCTGCTGCCTGACTGGCAACTTTCAGTGATGATGAACTGGGATGGTGTACAGTGGAAGGAAATATACCAGAGTGCGAGGTATCAGGCATTTGAGAAATATGGAGAAGTAAGAATTATAAAGACAATGGTATTTGGATGGCTGTTGCTGGAGGCAATTAATGCCATTAAAAAGAGTCGATGAAAGGGCAAGGATGATTAATTAAAGGCTACATGTGAAAAACAATGTATCCCCTTGGCAGCATATTAAGAAACACTCTTCTGTAGTGGAATGGCAGAAAAAGCTGAGGACTAGGCCCAGGATGTAATCATAAGAATTGCAGAGTGCAAGAATGTTAAATTGTCAACCTAGCCAAGTCTATTCTGCAAAGTCAGGGCACCGAGTGGATAAAAATGGGATCCTGAGAGATGAGGACATCTGGGTTGACACGTTCAGATCTTAAATCCCCAGATTTCCTCAAACTCTCTGAACCTATAGAAGAGGCCCACTCCTTAAGAACTAATGCTTTCCTCTGGCTTGAAGGTGATTAAGAGACTCTGCCCTTCAAGACCACATGCATGCTTCTTCAAGGTTTGCCTTCACCTTCCCTCTTAGAGGCAAGATCAATAAGTAAATTACAATATAAGCCAACAGAAAGTGTTGGGCCTGGGAAGGAAGAAATATACTCTGAAGGTTCTGCAGAACCTAGTTGTTGTGTACCTCAGAAGCAAAGTGTGTCTATGCGACTTAATTTTAAGAGTGCTAGAACAAAGGATGGAAGTAAGACATCAAGCTTGATAAGAGAGTGTTTACCAATATGGAAGTACTCTTCTGGGGCACAGGTTTTAATACCCTGGCAAGAACCCCAGGAAGAAGGTGTTGACACGCTGCTAGAATGGCTCTTAGAAGCTTAGAGAGCGTGACAACCCCTCTTAAGTGAAGTAGAAATGTTAGAACTGCCATGGCTGGCAGTGAAAGAAGGGGGTCAAAGGTTTAAGGAAGTGAGCACACAAGAACGAACAGGCTGTGTAAACCTAGAAAACTCATCAGATGACTTCGTTCTGCAGGAAGGCCAAAGTGATGAAGAATATACTGGTGAGAGGGACAGCATCTCTGAGATCTCAGTGGTAGCTCTCCTCAGAAGGGCAGAGTTAATGATAGAGATGTTGCAGAACTGGGCTCGCTAATAGCAATGGGGATAATGGGAGTCTCAAAATAATACAGGTCAGGTTGTAGTGCTCAGCCTTCAGAAACCAGGTTGTGCAATTATCATAATGAGCAGCGAAGTCAGAATGGAAGCTAGGAGAGCCTATTGGGCAAAGAGTTATGGAGATGGCATCTCTAGAGGTAAAACAGTTGGTAAGAGTTCCGCAGCAAATTCCAATGTGTTAGGGCTGGGGATTGGTCCCCACATCAACTAGCAAGTCTCTAACACCAGCTGGGTGTCCTGTAATTCAATTTAATTCTGAACTATCTACCTGGAGACAGCATCAAATTTCATAGGTTAGGGGCTTATTCCCACAAGGCTGCTTGCTCTCCACTTCAGATGCCAATCAAACCCAGGTTGTCACATGTGCTTCTGACCAACTGGCTGTAGATTGGATGTTCCAATAATCCCCACCTCAGGTTCAATTAATTTGCTAGTGTCTCACAGAACTCAGAACCATTTTACTTATTAGATCACTGACATATTGTAAAAGGATGTAACTCCAGCTAGATGAAGTGATATACAGGGCAAGGTCCGGAACAAAGGAGCTTCTGTCCTCATGGAGTTTGGAGCCTGGCACAATAGCAGTGGAAAGTTCTGATTTACCAAACTGGAAGTTCTCGAACTTTGTTCTTTTGGATTTTTTGGAGGCTTCATTACAAAAGTATGACTGATTAAATCACTAACCACCCCTCTCTCCTCGCTAGAGGTCAGGGTAGGGTGCAACTGAAAGTTCCAACCCTCTAACTGCATGGTTGGTTCCACTGGCAACCCCATTCTTAGGTGCTGTCTAAAAGTCAGCTCATTAACATAACAAAAGACACTTTTATGGCTTTCATCTCTTAGGAAATTCCAAGGGTTTCGGGCGGTGTCAGAAACAGTGAATGAAAGCTATATATATATATAGATATATATATCTATCTATCTATCTATATATATATATATATATCTATACACACACACACACACACACACACATATAAAAGAAATATATGTATTTCTTATTATAAATCACGATATCACAGTTGGGCAGCTAACGAAGATATCGCTCAATCTATTCAATGAGAAACATCAAGGATGGATGATAAGGGCAGCTGCCTCAATAAAAAAGTATGATCCTTCGGTTCAGTTTCCTTACCTGAGCCAGTTTTCAGACCTGGTTAGGCCTTCTGGAATAAGAATGCTGTGACACTGTGGCAAGTATATACAGTACTGATTCCTCTAATGCTTAACCAAAGGGCTATTTACTCAGTTACTAGATCCTTAGTAGAGGACAGTAGGAAAAGGAGAACATTTAAATATTTCAAGCACAGTCAGTTACAGAGTCTGACTGACTTTGATACACAGAGACCCAAAATTTCATCTTGGCCTCCCTGTTAGTCGGGCATGAGTTGGTTGGGTTACAAATGCAATCTTGACCCAGGTCTGGCTTATGGTGGTCATTTTTCCAGTACCCAAATGTATAATTAGAGTAGACATACTTGGTAGTTAGCACAACTTTTACATTGGTTTCTCGACCTACATGATAGGAGCTATTGTAATGAAGAAGACCAAGTGAAAACTTCCAAAGCTACTCACTCCACATTCACCAATAAATTCAAAAACATTTTATCCTGAGGGGAATGTCAGAGATTAGTAGTACCTTTAAAAAGCTAAAGAATGCAGGGATGCTGGTCTTAATGTACCTCCATTTAATTCATTAGTCTGGGACTTGCAAAACACAGATGGATCCTGGAGGATGACAATGGACTATTACAAATTCAACCAAATAGTAGTTGTAATTGTAGCAGCAATGCCAGATGTAGTAGTTTTGTTAGAGCATAGTTATACAGCTTTAGGTATATGATAGGTGGGCACTGAGCTGGCAAATGCTTTCTTTTCCATCCCTGTCAAAAAAAGAGGATCAGAAACAGTTTACATTCTCTTGGACTGGACAGTGGTATATATTTGCAACCTATGTCCAGGGCTAGGTTAATGCTTCTATCCTCTGTCATAATATAATCTGAGAGACCTAGACTGGCTGGATAGCTCACAGAATATCACGGAGGTGCACTGTATCGATGGATCATGACTCTGTGACTAGACCCCCATGTCATGTACCACTGGTGCACTGACATCTCTCCCTCAGCTCACACCTACAGCCATATGGCAGAGGTGTGTGTGTGTGTGTGTGTGTGTGTGTGTGTGTGTGTGTTCCTTATGATCAAATGACAGAGTAGGAATAAGATCAAGCTTGGTTCACAGATGGATTGACCTGGTATATAAGTGCAAGTCAAAAATGGATGGCAGCTAAACTACAGTGCCAATCAGGAGTGGTCCTGAAAATAGTTGTGAGAGGAAATCCTCTCAATGGGCAGAGCTTCATGGGATGTACCTGATCATTCACTCTGTGTGGAAAGAGAGGTAGCCCAAGGTTAGAATATATACAGTTTCATGGGAAGAGGTGAATGTTTTGATCATTTGGTCAGGGGCCTAAAATAGAAAGATTGGAAGGTTGGGGACTTAAAAGTCTGGGGTATAGGTATATGAATGGATCAATGAGAGAAGATACGAAGTCTCAAAATCTTTTTCAAATGATAATACCCATCAGAAAAGCATCTATCACAGAAGAGGCACTAAATAACCAGACAAAATGACTTGGGCAGGTGTCAGCCAACCTCCGTCATAGGCCACCCTAATGCTAGCACAATCAACTCATGGAGAAGTAGCCATAAAGGCAGAGAGGAGGCTATGTGTGGTCTCCCACTGACCAAGGCTGATCTAGGTACCGATGTTGCCAAATATCCTATATACTAGCAATAGAGCTCTTTCCTGAACCATAATGTGGCACTGTCCTTCATGGAGACTTTGGTGGCAAGTTGACTATATTAGGCTCCTTTCATCCTGAAGGGGCCGGTCATTTGTTCTAATAGGAACAGACATGTATTCTAGATATGGATTGCCTTTCCTATCCATGGGGCCTATAGCAGCATCAATATATAAGGGCTTACAGAATGTTTGATCTACTAACATGATTTCATATATAATGTTGCTTCAGACTCAAGTACCCACTTTCAGCAAGGAGAGTCAGCAGTGGCACATGACCATGGCATCCATTGGTTGTATCACACATCATATCACAGATGCCACCAGCATAACAGAATGAGAGAAGGGCCTGTTGAAGACACAGCTGAGACACCAGCTTAGATATGATATACTGATATTGGGACGCCAACTTCCAGGATGCAGTATTATGCTAAATCAATAACCTGTATATTGTGCTGTGTCTTTAATTTGGAGAATATGTGGTTCCAGGAACCAAGGAGTGGAAGGATAGAACACATTTAACATCAAACTTACTTGGGGAATTTATGTTTCCTGTCACTGTAACTCTGTGTTTGGCAGAGTTAGATGTTATTGTTCTCCAAGGGAAACATTTCCACTAGGGAACACAGTAAGAATCCTACTGAACTTTAAGCTATGGCTGTCATCATTCAGGCACTTTAACCTCTTTGTACCAAGGAGTGAACAATCGAGAAGAAATCATCATCTGGGCAGCGGTAATAGATCTGATCATCAAGAGGAGGCAGGGCTGCTGCTACACAGTGGAGATTAGGAGAACTATAGTTGATACCAAGGTGACCATCTGAGGCTTATCTTAATAATTCCTTGCCCAGTTTTGATGGTAAATGGATAATTTCAACAGCCAGACCTGAGAAGGGCATGGTAACCAAGGCCTCAGATCTTCATGGTTGAAGGTGGGTCAAACTTCCAGCCAAACTGTCTAGGCCAGTAGTGGTTAGCCAAAAATAAGAACATCTAAACTGATAACGAAGGAGGAATTTGATAAATATCAATTGTAGCCTTGATACCAGTTGCAGTAGAAGCAGCTGTAATTCATTCCACTGACTTTCTCATAAGCTTTCCTTACAAGGAGACCTCCAGCGTCCTGAGGAAGCTGCTCCCAGAATTTATATGAAGCAAATGGATCTCTATGGTACAGTTATGGATGCTGTGCTGTGCTGTATTTCTCAGATGCCCCCTTCAGAACTGGAGGAGTTATTTCAGCTACTGGGAAGGTTGGCTGATAGCTGCAAGTTCTCGGATGGGGATCCACATCATCCAAGGTCATGCTCCTTTCCCTGGATAGCTCACGGCCAAAACAAAAACAAAAATAAAAACAAACACAAAAAGCCTTATCTGTGTAGGGGTATAAAGGCTCACACTCCACTTGGGACAACTGTGAAGGGACATTCCAGCTTTGGAACTCTCTATGGGATCACGTGAAGCTTTCTTGTGACTCCATGGCAGCTCAATTTATTCCTGTCAAATCCTGCTTCCTTCCAATTCTACACAGATGTTGATCCTAAGAACACTCCTTGATAAACTTCCTCCATGACTTTGCTCTCATAGAACTCAGCTCATAGGAATGATCTTTACAGCATTTTTCTTTTGGTCACAGTTGTTAAGTTATACCCTGATCTTTCCATTAATAAATCCATCTGTGACTACTTAATGGGAGCTTTGTGAGTTTTTATGCCCAGTAGGGTGTTACTGTCATGAGACTGTATCTTTTGGCTCCCATAACTATTTTAAGAGGATGTCATGTTTTAGAAAATATACATATTGCTTTGTGTTTTTCTGCTGAAGCACTAGGTTTTACACTTTTCAAGAAAAGATAGTCTAGGTTGATTTTTAACAAACACACACTTTTATTAAGAAGGGTCTTAAACTTGCCACAAAAGAAATATAGAACATATTTCTATGTTTAGAGAGGGTGACTGATAGAAAAAGTATGAGCCTTAGAATTACAAAGTCCTGGTTTAAATACCAATGTCATATTATTAGCTTTCTAACTAAAGGCAAGTTACTTAATTTTGCTAAGCTTGTCTAGGGAAAGCAATGTAGTAAAGGGGTTAATTGTGTGGACTTTGGAGCCAGGTCACCTAGGTTCAAAGCTCTGTCACTTACCAACTAGGTAACCTTAGGTGAGTTACTTAACCTCTCTCTACCTCAGTTTCCTCTTCTTTAAAATGAAGATGATAGTGCCTACCTTATAGGTTTGTTGAGAAAATTAAATAAATTAATGTATGTAAAGTGCTTGGAACAATGTCATTGAGTGATTGATCAATAAACAAGGGCTATAATTATCTGTTCTATAGGTTAACAATATTTTCCCATAGGGTTGTGGTGAAGATTAAATGAGGCAATGTATAAGATCTGATTAGCTCAGTACCTGGTACATAGTAAGGATCTAAAAAATTATAATCATGCCTTTTTGAGCCACGCTTCTTGCTCAAGCCCGCTTCCATGTCTGGAAGTGTACTTTCCCTTCTTATAAAACTTTTCTTTTCTACTGTAATAAATAAATAAATAAATAATAAAAACTTATAATCATGAAAGTGTTATAGTTAACTTTATAAGATTATTTTAAAGATCCCATCTATGTGCCAGGTACTGTGCTAGGTGCTTGGGATAGAGGGAAACAAAGACACACCAAACAGCCTTTGTCCTTGAGTTTAGAGTCCAACACGGATTGAATGATAGTGAATATGTTACTCTTGCCTGGTGCAAAGAAAAGCTACACATATGAGCATAAATATTGTTACATAGGGGAACTAGTATATAATCCACGTAAATTCTAATTCCTATTCTTTTTACTTTTTGGGTTCTACTTGTCAATCATTTACCATAATTATAGGGGTTTTTGATGTTTGTTTTTTTTTCGTTGGGGGTTCTTCCAATTTGTACTTTTGAGTAACTGTCACTTTTTCTCATACAATCAACGAAAACCTACTAAGGACCAAGTCACCAGGAATGAACAGTTAAGAAGACTCACCATGTAGTGGGGGAAAGACATAAATAACTGTAATACATTTTACCTTGTATATAATTTATGTATATACGCAATACATACATAATTTAAAGCATGTAGCAGGGCGGTACAATTGATGTATGAGCCCCCTAAAGCTCGAAGTGGAGAGCTCATAGGGCTATCCGTGTACTTTAGGAAGCAACGGATGTAGTACCCTAACATCTTTCTCTATTGGTTGTCTCTTTAGAGTCAACAAAGCTAATAACTTCTCAGAGCCCTGGAGTTCTCAAAGGGAGAGGGAGCTGGGTGAAGATCGAGAAAGGTGGAAGAATGCCTCGTTCCTGGATTAAGAGAGCGTCTCTTGCGAGGCCTAAGGAAGCTGGGACTCGGGTAGTTTCCCTTCCCTTCGGGGGCCAGGAACCCACCCGTAGATAGCACCCCCGAAACGAATCCCACCTTCCTCCTTTCTCAGCTACTCAAACTTTCAGAGAGAAGAGGAACCAGGTGCAGCATAAAAGCGCGTCAGCAAACGGCCCGTCACGTGACAGAAGAGGACTAGGACCTAGGGAGCCTACGGCCACCCAGGCCCCGCCCACTTTACGACACCACAGTGACCCCGCCTCCTTCGCCGTAGGGTGGAGTACAAGGCCGGTCTCCAAACGGCCTCCCCTCGTTGGGCCGGGCTAGCCAGTAGGGCGGGCGAGAGGCCGGGAGGAGGCCGGCGCTGGGGGAGGGGAGGAAAGGAAGGGAGGGGTCACGTGCGGTCCGCGGCCCGAGGTCACGTGACGGGGCGCCGGGACTGGGAGTTCTCCTGAGGGAAGAGTGAAGTGGGGGGGGACACGGCGGCTAGGCGCTAACAATGGTGAGTGCGCGGCGGCCCGCGCGCTTGCCTTCAGCTTTCACCCCGGAGCGCGCGGCGAGACGGCCAACGGCGGGTCCGGCGTCGCGGGAGGGGCCGCGGGGAGCGGCAGGAGGGGACAGGCCAGCGGGGCGGGAGCCGGGTTAGGCCTTTCCGGCCACGGCGGGGTCGAGGAAGTGCGGGCGGCCCCGTCTCTTCCAGGTCTGGGAGAGGCCCGAGCACCTGCGGGCGGCGCTGAGCTCTCCTGGCTATGTCGGAACCTCTGCCGGCGTTCCTCGATCGGTTGTGGGGGCCCTGGCTGGGTACTCGGGCCCCGCCTCTGCGGGGGCTATCCGCCGCCTCCCCTTCCAAGGTAGCCAGTCCCTCTGCTCCTCCGGGGCAGCCTCGCTTCCCTTCAGGTGGCGTGACTCTCGAGTCTCCCATGGGAACGGGACTTGGTTACTTTCTTCCCGTGTGTCACGAGCTTGATAAACTGATTTTTTTAAACCTGAATATGGTGATATTCTGCGATTTCCTTGACCCTAGTTTAGCCTGATGTTGACACTTGTGGAATGAGAAAGAAAAGGACGTTGGAATGGGGACCGTCTTTAACTCAGAAGACTAAGTTTTGTGTCCGCTGGTTTAAGCATTGGCTTTCATTTCCTTTCCCAAGCCATTTCTAGAAACTTAACGCTTTGGGATGTTAAAATGGCCTGGGGAGTTGAGGGAGGAAAATCAGAGTACTCTTAACCACAGTTAGTGGGAAGCAAAAGTGTGGGCGCGATGGCGTTTAACTTTCTGTGTTGGCAGCTCATTTGGCTCGTTTTGTGGTAATACTCGTTTATTCGTTTCATTTAGAAAGCATATGTTGAGCGCCTACTGTGTGCTCTCCTTATACTCCCTGGTTTCCCAAAGCTCACCGGTTCAGTAAACTACATGAGACTTGGCTAACGACCAAGCTAGGTTTATTTTTAAGTTACTTTGAAGAAATACAGGTGAAGACAGACGTTTTCATTTTTACACTTGCAGCCTTTTTTCCTTTCATTCAACAGATAATTACTTAGATGCGCTCAGGGGCGGTGAGCGAGATTGAAACAGCCCTTGCTCTCTTGTAGTTTACAATATAGAGGGAAATAAACATTTATGTAATTGTTTAACTCGGAAATTACAGTTGTGATAAATTACTAAAAAGTATTGGAGGACCTTGCCTATTTAGGAGTTAAGGAATACTTCTTTAATTGAATATAATTTGCAAAGAAAAGTTAAAAGGCCGTCCTATTTTTTGCTTACAATTAAATTATTTTAAATAAGCTTTAGGATTATGTTCAGGAGCAGTTTATTTTATTTTCAAATTATGCATCCGACATAAACTAAATTGTAAGGCTTTATAACACTGAAATGGGCACACGTAATATATGTATGAAAATTTGCTGTTTCATTGCTTGTGTATAGCCTAAGTGAATAAATTTTGCGAGCCTGCTTCTCACCTTGAGTTGCATTTCTTTACATCCACTCGACCTAGTGAAATTTCTTCAGTGAGACCTAAAAAATGTGTTGCTTTTTAATGAATCCATATGTAATTTTGCTAGATGATAAATCTCAGTATTAGGTTTACAAATTATATGAAAAAATCCTAAATTAACCTAAAGTCAGTGATAGGAGATTTAGCCCACGTTTTTAGAAAACTAAAATAATTGCTATAATTTTTTAATAGTCATGTATTGCAGTCAATTTATTTAAAGACTACTTACGACTTTTATGTTTTAATTGTCTGTAATTGCTCCTGAAAATATCATTCTAAATGCTTGCTCGAAGGTGTCTTTTCCAGAACAACTGAATAATCTTTAAAGATCTCAAAACTGCAAAAGAGGTCAAATATGTGGTGACAGAAAGAAATCTAACTATGGGCAGTGAACACACAATGAAATGTATGTATATGGCTTACTGTCGATTTGTATGCCTGAAACTTACTGGATTTCGTTAACTAAGGTCACCGTAATAAAAAAAAAAAAGAATAAATAAAAAAGAAAAAAGCTACCTTTTGTAATTTCATCAAAAATCTATGTTAATGTATTCTAACCCTCTTCACAATTTTTATTCCCTTTCCAAGCCTTCAGCATTCTGTTTTGTTACCTCTTTATGGATCAGAAGTATTATAATTTGTGTAACACTTTTAAAAGTGTTTAATTTTATGACTTTGTTTGATTTGAAGTGACAGAAGATGCACATCTTGAAATAAAAACTTTACAAATGAGACTGGGTAGAGAATCTTCCAACTCCTTTTAGAAAGAAAACAAAAAAGACAAACTTTCCTCAGATATATTTTTCTCTCTGTTTACTTGTTAATGTAAGACAACCATAGTTTTCTGGAGGCTTTTAGTAAGACTAGTGCATTTTTGATATGTCCTAATGTAAAAAACTTGCTGTTAACCCAGTGCTAAATTTTCATGGAGTCATTAACTTAACCTTGTTAAAGTGTTATAGTTCCTCAATCTGTTATTCTGCATGTGCAAATCTAGGCTTTTAAAATATCTTCTGGTTTCTCCCAATCTTAGTGTTTTGATAGTATTGAAAAATAAGTACTTTTTAGTTATGTGATATTAAATGCATGCAGAAAATAATAAAGGATAACACATAGTTTTTACATATTTTAATGTATAGGAATTTTTCATTTTTATGTATTTTTAAAATAAGACTTATTTATAATCATGCTATTGTGAAGTTTTATAGGAATCTTAAGTATTATTTTAATTAGTGGCAATTTTGGCATTTTATTTTTTTAATTACTTGATCTTTTAATATCAGCTTTTAAATTCCAAGTTCGGCTCTCTGTGTTAAATACATGAATGAGGAAAAGTTACTATTATATTTTCTTTTACCTGTAAAACAATTTTTATAGTTAAGTCTCATTTTTCCTGGAAGCAGATCTTAGAAATATTAAGGGTGAATGAGAAAATTAAATTTTATTTTCGTGCTTCTATTTTATAAGGTAAATGAGGCTGTTGTCTTCTGCCCTTTCATAATTGCTCCTTTTGCATACACACACCCTTGGCTCAGAGCTTTGCACATAGTTGATAATTAGTAAATATCAGCTGACTGATTTTGAGCTCCTGTACATTCTCAACTCTGTAGTACTTAGGGGAAAACACCATTTTGAATAAGTTTTAAGTCGTAAGTTGGGGTATGAAAGCTAACTAGGAAAGGACAGTGTATGTGACTTATCATTGATGTTTTTCATTTTCTAAATTTCAGAATAGTTTTCTGATTACAATTTTCCGATTAAAATTTGAGATTGTTATTTGTAATGTTGCCAGGGAAGATGAAAACATCAGAAGGAAAATTTGCTGTTTATGTCTTTACAGTGTGTCAAAAGTACTAATTTGGCAGTTCTTTGAGTTGATTTCTTGAAATTATAATCCTTTTGTTAATACATACTTAATAAAAGAAGCAATTTCAGAATTTAGGAAAACACTATCTCCTTTGATCGTAATATCATCCTGTGACCTACATAGCTAGCCTTAGGAAGATCATTAGCTTGTTTGCTGATAACTGCCACCTGAGGACAGAACTGAGCCATAATGGAAATTCGTTGCTAGACTTTGCCACTGCACCAATGCTAACTTCTTGGGAGACGGCTAGTTTTGCCAAATAGTCAAGATTTTAACTCATTTGTGTATCTATTTTTTATTATGAGGACATTGTGTGTTTATTCAAAATTAATTTAATATTCAACAGGTATTTTAATACCTTCTAAATGGTGCACACTGTGTGATGAGCAAAGGATAAGTTATTTGTCATGGATAAAGTATCTGTCATCTAAATGAAGAAGTAAAAGTACGTAGTGTTGTGAGACCTGAATTTGGAGAATCCAATTTTGATTAGGAAGTTAGGGAAAGCCTCTTTATGGACATGAGTCAAACTGAGGCGCAAAGGATGTATTAGGTTAAGGATAATTGGTCTAGGACAAGAAGGAGACTGGTAAATTTGATGCAATTTGAGGCTGGTGAGGCTGGAGAAATGAATAGAGCCATATACATGTCAGCCATGTGAGGGAATACAGTGTATGTTTAACATTTCATTGAAGTAAAATTTAGCTGTATAGAAATGCACAGATAAATGTACAGTTTGATAAATTTTCACAGTGAACATGCCTGTTTATCAAGCACTCAGATAAAAACAAACAGAACACTTTTAGCACTCCAGAAGCTCCCTTTGTGCTTTCTCCAAGCACTTCCTGACTTCTGATACTATAATGCACATTACATGTTTTTGATTTTTTAATAAATGGAATCATACAGTGTGTATTCTTTCTGTGGCTTCTTCCACTCAATATTATGTGTGTGAGATTCATCCTTGTTTGTGGTTGTATCTCATTGCATTGCTCACTGTATGAATATAGACTAAAATTTACGTATCCATTCTCTTGTTGATGGATATTTGGATTGTTAACTGGAGCTATTGTAAACACTGATGTTGTGGATATTCTTATATTTGTCTTCTGATTGATGTGTATAAGAGTTTCTGTTTATGGTAGATACATAGGGGTGTAATTGCTAGGTCATGGGATATGTATATCTTAGCTTTACCTGATAATGCCAACTTGTTTCTGAAGTACTTGTTCCGATTCTCACCAGCCCATTGAAGGATTTTAAACAATGATATAATCAGATTAATGTTTTTAAGAGATCACTGGTTGGTGTTAGGGCAGAGTAAGAAGGGATGTAGGACAAAAGGATAGGAGACTGTTCTCTGTAAATTTTTTTTTACTGATATTTAAAAAATATTCAAAAATAAATTACATAAAATAATAAGATATAATTAAAGCTAACTTTTAAAGCATGATCTTAACATTTATCAGAGGTGACTCCTGAACAAATTTTTGTGCAAGAAACTACAGGAGAATGGTGAGGTGATAGTTATAACAACATCAAATTTTCCATTGACATCTTCATGTTCAAATAATCTCAACTCGAGATTATTTTTGAAGTTTTTCTGTTTTTGCAGGGACTGAAAAGCATTTCTGCATTGTGTTTGTCTTTAGAGTCATGTATGCAGATTCCGATGCAGTTTACCTATAGCAATTTAAATATTGTCATATTTATATTCCTCTTGTTTAGGAAAGTCTCTGAGCCACACTAAGAATTATTTTTGCAGTAGAGGCTCTGAGTTTTAATTTTCCATTTCTCTTAAGGATTATGAGGATATAATAGAAATTCCATGCAAAATTTTAATGCAGTACACCTGAAACTTACTGGATTTCATTAACCAATGTCACCATAATAAAAATATTTTTTTTAATGCAATAAAACTATTAAAGCAGAAATTAGTGCAGATTATAATTATCTTGTTATGTTTAAAATAAAGGATCTATATTTCAGGTTTTAGAGTATCCAAATTAGTGGAACTACATTAACAAAAATAATCTGTTACTAAAATAGGACAACATATAGAATATGAAAAAGACATTGGTATCATTAGTGCAAATAATGAAAAACAAGTGAGATTAGTAGACTGGTTAAACAACTACTAAGGGGTAAAATACATATTTTTCATTAAGCATTTAAAGTCATTGTACAAAGAATGCATCATTGATTATTTTAAAATGCATGAATTATATAGCGTATTTCCTGCATGTGATGACTGAGAACAGATTCAGAGATTTCAATAATGCAAGAAAGTTTCAGGTTACATAGATTTAAAGATCTTGTACAAAAGTAATAATTTGTCAATTGAACACATACATACTCCCTTAAGAATTCTTCTATAATATTTTCTTCTAAAAGCTGTTCAACAATGTTTAGAGCTTTTTCTCTCCACCTCGGTCTTCTTTCTCACAGTCTCATAGTTCTGCTTGCCTTTTAGAAACGTCTTGTTTTAAGGCACTTGTCTATTTTAGTATCTGTGGCATTTGGTGGGGGGAGTGGATTATGGCTGGCAGACAGTGCCCACATGGATACAGCCATGGAGAGACTCATTACACCCTCTCATCTCTCGAGACTCCCCTCTGTGTAAATTTTTAAAAAGACTAGAAGACTAGCTTTCATTAGTGAAAAAAATAATCCACAACTATATCTGATACTTGAATTGCTAATGGATTATGTATTATTACTAATATGCTTTGACATTCATGAGCAGTTGATCTTTGTCACTAATGTTCTGTCATATTCGGATTTAAAGAATAGGTTTACACATTTTCTTTGGAAAAATTAACAGAAATTTAATTACTCCTCTCTGTTAGAGCCAGTTTTATTTCAAGAGCTTACACAATGTAACACATGCTGTTCAGACCTATATAGCAGATTTTACAGGAGGTAATACGTTGTAATAATGCATTTGGATTTGTATAAGTAATTTGGATTGTATGAGCTCTGCTCTAAGAACCTCATAGAGGTATAACTAATGGTAACTTTTAAATCCAGATGTTAAGAATTAAGTTTTTAGATTTTTGGTATGTGATTATAGTGGTACCTATGGAAATGATTGAAATTATTGCATGTTTAAATTTTAGTTTTCTTTTTGTCTCTTTATTGTGGTAAAAACATAACACAAATTTATCTTTTTAACAGATTATAAGTGTACAGTATAGTATTAACTGTACACACAGTGGTGTATTAAATTTTAGTTTCGATGTAGAATTTGATATGTTCTTATTTCCTTACGGATCTGCAGTCTGTTTAACTGTAGGTTATAGATAGTTAAATTTGAATTACAAAACATAGTGGCTGACAAAACATGATAATTATGAGCATTTTTCTTTTATTTCAGAGTTTTCTTGGTGGCTTTTTTGGTCCCATTTGTGAGATCGATGTTGTCCTTAATGATGGGGAAACCAGGAAGATGGCGGAAATGAAAACTGAAGATGGAAAAGTAGAAAAACACTATCTTTTCTATGATGGGGAATCTGTTTCAGGAAAGGTAAATCATTTGTTTGGGAGAATTACGTAGTTTTAGGATGTCAAAAGTAGTCATCAAAGTGGTTTGTGCTATTTCTGAATTTGAATGATTTTATTACAGATGGATTTTTTTTTTCAGAGGGTCAGCTAAAATCCTCGATTCATTAGAACATTTACAGGAAAGATTCTTAAACTGGAAGGGTTGCAGGGGCAGAGTCTAAATTGCATGAAAAATTTTGTGACTATCTGCACTTGATTAGCTTTAGACAGTTTCATCAATGGAACTGCAATCTATGCAAAATTTGATTCTCCTGTAACATAAATTTGAATTATAGAGATTAAGGATAATTCTCTAGTATACCATTCTAAAAGTTTCTCATTCTTTGTAGCTTATCTCTCTGTACTACTACTATTGTGTCTCTCATTTCTTTGTACCTATAGAGGACTTAAGTATGTTTTGAACGTGTCTGTGAGTGGTCACATACATTTGTGATACCGTCTATAATGTTTCACTTTTTCCCCTTTTCCTTATCAAGTGATGTATAAGATTATTCTTATACCTTAGAGAACATGATCAATAATCATTAGTCTATGATACTGAGGAATGGTAATATCACAGACAAAATCAAGCTATAAAACATGTGAAATAATTTTTTCAATGTAAAATATGAGAGTTTTGCCTCTGCTTATTAAAGTAATATAGACACATGGTGGACAGTTTAGGAAATATCTATAGTCCCATCATATAGAAAGAATTCGCTGTCCAAATCTGAGTGTGTTTCTCCCTTGTCTGTGCATTAATTAATGTTTTTGTATATGTAGTATATTAAGCATACTTTTTCCCTATTATTGGATAATTAGTAGTTTTTATTTTTCAGATGTCTTGTAACCTATCATCATATCTTTGGTATACATAAATTTTTCTCCAAAGTTCTCTAGGATAAGATTATTTCCTTAGAGTGAATTCCTGGAAGTGAGTTGCTGGACCAGAAGACATGCAGGGTATTAATACATATTAATGTGGAAAATTTGCATCAAGTCACATGTCCACTTATAATGTCTTGTTTCTCCCAAAGTAACATTGAATATGATCACTTTTTAATCTTTGCTATTTTGATAGCCAAAATGATATATTTAGCATTTCTTTGGTTACTAGATAGGTCGGACTTAGGTTTATTACCATTCTGTTGCATTGTCTATTCTGGTCTTTGGCCACATTCTATTGCTGTTTTAGTGTCATATCGGAAATAAATGTTTTGGTTTTCAACTTTGCTTTTCTGGTACTCTTCCTTAAAAAATGGAAAGAGAAGACGCCAAAAAGAGAGCGAGAATTATTAAAAGGATGGAACATGTCAAGTGAAAGAAGAGTAAAGGAAATAGTGTTTGGTCTATGGTAAAGAAGACTTGTTAATATATTGGAGTTGGAGAAGGTAGGAATATCAATCTAGTCTTCTTTCCAGGAAGAGATTGAACCTGCTAATATCTCAGATATTTAATTTATAGATTTGACAAGTAAGTAAATCTCCTTCTGGGTTCAAAGCTTTTCATGGTTAGAGAATCAGACTGTGCTTCCTTAAAGTACATTATAATTTGTTTATATAATAGGCTCTCACTAAGTATTTGATTTGTTTATTTACTGTTTTTAAGTGTAGTAGGGAACATTCCCTGACTGGTTTAAAATAATCTTATGTCATCTGGGCCAATTGGGAGTTCATGGCTAATGTTTATGGGATAAATAAAGGAAGAAGGGAATATTTAAGGAAATAAAACTACTTCAGTGTGGTTTTTAAAAAAATAGCTGGTATTCAAAGTACATTTTTAGAATTGCTAGGGCTTGTATGTAGACCTAACTAGAGTACCTTTAAAAAAATGATAAATCTCTTATAGGTAAATATTTTGCTCAAAAGATATTATATCTGGAATCTGATTATTTATTGACCTGAGATGTTTTTTCACTTTTAACCTTTTTATTGTGAAATAAAACATATGGAAAACGACACAAAACAAAAATTATAAGGCATACTTTCTTGTAGTCACATTCAAGTCAAGAAGATCTTTGCCAGCCACGCCGTATGTTCCATCACTATCACAGCCCCTTCCCCTCAAAAGTAACCACTACACTGACTTTTATAAGAATAAATTTCCCATGTTTCTTAATTGTTTAGTCTTGCTCCTTTAAAAAAAAATACAGCTTTTAAATCTCTTTTACTCTCAGATTCCTTCTTCATCCCTTTCTTTTCCTTGTAATTTATCTGAAGGACTTGGGCCATTTGAACTGTAGAGTTCTCTGTGATTGCGTACTCATGATACAGTTATTGCCTGTAAATTGGCAGCTGGATCCAGAGGCTTGATCAGACTCAAGTTTGATTCTTTTGGCAAGAATACCGGTGATGGTGTGTGTCTTCATCCGGGAGTACATGATGTCTAGTTTTCTTTTTCTCTCTCTTTTTTTCTTTTTTTGCTACTCTTGTAATTTGTTTTTATTGATTTCTGGCATACCTCTAGAATAGGTTATTAAATATGGTTTATAAGCACTTTGAAAAGAAAGCTTAAAAGAAAACAAGCATTGGTTATCTGTGACCCAGCATGGATCACTAAGAACAAATCTTAACCACATCAGTCTAGGTTTTCTGAAATATCTGAGTACAAAAAAAAGATCATTGGGATAGAGTTTGGAATATCTAGCCTTAAGTTTACCACTGTCTTAGGTAACTCTGAGCAGCCATTTAACTTTCTGGATCTCACCTGTAAATTGAGGTTGGACTGAATCATTGGTTTCCAAACTTGGCTTTGCATTGTAGGATTTTCTACATAAAAATCCTTAATACATGATATACAGTCTTGGAGACTTGGGAGGTCTGACATCTCATCCAAAGCAAGAACAAATTTTTTTATGATACTTCTGACGTGAGCTGCTGTATGCATACTTTTTCCCCAGATTTTTTAAAAGACTTTTTTTTTAGAGCAGTTTTAGGTTTACATCAAAATTGAAAGGGAGTTACAGAGATTTCCCACATACCCTCTGCCCCTACACATGCATGGCCTCTCCCATCATCAGCAGCACTCTCCCAAAAGGGTACATTTTTGTTTAACCAAGGATGAACCTACAAACCTGTGTTGACACATCATAGTCAACCCAAATCCATAGTTTACCTGAGAGTTCACTCTTGGTGTTATATATTCTGTGGATATTGACAAATGTATGATGACATATACCTATCATAAAATCATACAGGGTACTTTTTTTTGCTCTAGAAATCCTCTTTGTTTTCCTATTCATCTCCTTCCCTGCTTCCAGAACTACTGATCTTTTCATTGTTACCATAGTTTTACCTTTTCCAGAATGTCATATAGTTGGAATCATACAGTATGTAGCCTTTCAGGTTGGCTTCTTTCACTTAATAATATGCATTTAAGGTTCCTCTGTCTTTTTATTACTTGATAGCTCATATCTTTTTAAAAAGTGCCAAATAATATTTCATTGTTCTACTGAATAACATCTTGGTTTGCTTGCAAGTCTTTGGCATTATGAATAAAGCTGCTATAAACATCTGTGTGCAGGTTTTTGTATAGATATGTTTTCAGTTCATTTGGGTAAATACCAACAAGTACACTTGCTGGATTGTATGGTAAGCTTATCTTTAGCTCTGTAAGAAACTGCCAAACTTTTTCAAAGTAGTGCTACCATTTTGCATTTCCACCAGTAATAAATGAGAGTTCTTGTTGCTCTTCATCCTTGCTAGCATGTGGTATTATCAGTGTTTTGGATTTTGTTTATCATAATAGGTGTGTAATAGCATCTCATAGTTTTAATCTGCAATTCCCTAATAATATGATGTTGAACATCTTTTCATGTTTATTTGCCAAATGTATAACTTCTTTGTGAGTACCTGTTAAAATTTAGATTGTTTGTTTTCTTATTAAGCTTTAAGAGTTCTTTGTTTTGTTTTTAGATAACAGTCCTTTATCAGATGTGTCTTTTGCAAATATTTTCTCCCAGTTTGTGGCTGGTTGTCTCATTCTGTTGATTGACATGGTGTGAATTTACATTTCCCTGACATCTAATAAAGTTGAGCAACTTTTTGTATATTTATTGGCCATTTTACTATCTTTTGTGAATTGCCTATTAAAGTTTTTTTTGGGGGGTCTCATTTTTCTACTCAGTCAACTTTTTAATTATTGATGTTGAGGATTTTTTTGGTATACTATTGATGAATCTTTTGTGTTCTCAGTATAGAATCCTTCCTCTGTATGTGCATTGTAAAGATTTTCTCATGCTTTCTGGCTTGACTTTTCACATTTTAATGGCGTCTTGATGAATAGTTCTTAATTTTAACACACTACAAATGTTAACTTTCCTTTTTATTAGTGCTTTTTGTAACCTATTTAAGAAGTAAGAAGTCTTTGCCTACCTAATGATCATGAAGATACTCTCCTGTTTTCTTTTATAAATTTTTTTTTTTTACATCCTCAGTTTGCATGGAATTGATTTTGTACGTGTAACATAGGATTCAAGGATAGTTTTAACATATGGATATCTAATTAACCCAGGACATTTATTGGAAAAGCCATTCTTTCCCCGCCACTGTACTGTAGTATCACCTTTGTCATAAATAAGAGATTGTGTGGGTCTATTCCAGCCTTGCTATTCTATTCCATTGATCTGTTTGTGACATATACTTTTTCTTTTTTTTTTAAATAGCCTCATTGAGTTATAATACACACACCACAGAATTCACCTTATTAAAAAGTACAATTCAGTGATTTTTATTGTATTTGCAGAGTTGTGCAATCATCACCACTAATTCCATAATATTTTCATCACCCCAAAAGAAGCACCATACCATTAGCAGTTATCCCCTTGGTTCCAGGATGTTTGTGTCCTTATAAGATGCACGTGTTGAAACTTACTCTCCAGTGTGATGGTATTTGGAGGTGGAGGCTTTGGGAAGTGATGAGTCATAGGGACAGAGCTCTCATGAATAAGATTGGTGTCGTTATAAGAGAGACTCCCGAGAAATCCTTGTACCTTCTGCCGTATAAAAGCACAGTGAAAAGACAGCTGTCTGTGAACCAGAAATCGAGCTCTCCCCAGACACCAAATCTGCTGGTGCCTTGATCTTGAAATTCCCAGCCTCCAGGAACTGTGAACAGTAAATTTCTATTGTTTATAAAGTACCAGTCTGTGGTATTTTGTTATAGCAGCTCAAATGGATTAAGCACCTACCTATCAACCACTAATGTAGAAATCTGCTTTCTTTCACTATGGTTTTGCCTATTCTGGACATTTCATGTAAATGGAACCATGAAATATATGGCCTTTTGTGTCTGGCTCCTTTCATTTAGCATGTTCAGTGGCATTAATTACATTCACAATGTTACGCAATCATTACCACTTTTTCCAAAATTTGTTCATCATCCCAATCAAACTTTGTACCCGTTAGGCAATAACTACCCATTTCCCTTTTCTCCTAGTCTCTGGGTACCTTTAGTCTACTTTGTTTTTCTATAAATTTGCCTTTCTAGATATTTCAATAAGTGGTCATACAAAGTTTATTTTTTTGTGCCTTAATTCCATTTAGCATAATGTTTTAGAAGTTCATATTGTAGCATATATCAAAACATTCATTTTTATGGCTGATTACTATTCAAATATCTATCCATGTGGTATATGGATATACACATTCCCTTTATCCATTCATCAAGTGTATTTGTTGAGGACATTTGGATGACCACTTTTTGTCTGTTATGAATAATGCTGTACTTCTGTGAACATTTTTTGTGTGTGAATATATGTTTTCATTTCTCTTGGGTGTATACTTAGGTGTGGAATTGCTGGATCATATGTTAACTTTGTTTAACTTTTAGAGGAACTGCCAAATTTTACCAAAGCAGTAGTACCATTTTGTGTTCTCTCCAGCAATGTATAAGGGTTCCAGTTTCTTCTCATTTTTGGCAATACTTTATTATGATTGTATTTTTTATTATGGTCATCTTAGTGGATGTGAAGTGGTATGTCATAATGATTTCGATTTGCATTTCCCTAATGACTAATAATATTGAGCATCTTTTTGTGTGCTTATTGCCATTTGTATGTATTCTTTGGAAAAGAGTCTATTCCTATTTGACCGTTTTTTAAAATTATGTTATTTGTCTTTTTATTGTTGAGTTGTAAAAAGTTCCTTATATATTCTGGATTCAAGTCCTTTATTATGTTTTGCAAATATTTTCTCCCATTTTATAAGTTGTCTTTTTAATTTCTTGATGGTGTTTTTTTGCAGCACAAAAGTTTTAAATTTTGATGAAGTCTAGTTTATTTTGTTGTTGTTGTTGCTCACACTTCTGGTGTCATCCAAGAAACCATTGCCTATCCAGGGTAGTGAAGATTTACACCTATGTTTTCTTCTAAGACTTTTGTAATTATAGCTTGTACATTTAAGTCTTTGATCCATTTTGAGTTAATATTTGTATATTGTGTGAGGTAGGGGTCCAACTTCATTCTTTTATATGTCGATATTCAATTGTTATAGCACTATTGAAGAGGATATTCTTTCCACATTGAATTTTCTTAGGACTATTGTAGCAATATTGTTTATAGTTAAAATAATTGCTGTCAAAAATTTTTTTGAGAATTTTCAAAGTAGTTCATAAGACAACTGGGGAAATATTTAGATTATCACCATATTAATAGAGACATTCTTAAAAGCTATTTGCTCAGGTTCTTTTTATCCTTAGAATATTAACTGCTTTGGTTCATGTGACAAATCTTCCTTCAGGCCAGGACAGTTAGACTGTATCCTTAATTATTTAAACTTTAAGAATATAACCTAGGTTTCCTCTTTTTAAAATACAGCTTGTATCACTATGCCTTCTGAGTAATTTTGAGTCTTGCTGACTTTAATTATTGAGGTACAGATTTTTTTTCCCTCTTTAATTTTACCCCCCTCCACTTGCACTCCTGACCTATGGATGTTACTGTTTCCCCTTAAGAACTGGATTTCTGAAGGCGGGGGCGTCTCTTCCCACATGCTCATGGAGTGTACTGGGGGCCTGGTGCACCCAGGGTATGGTCCATGGCTCCATCTGGGGCACAAACCCAGGACCTTCTGCATGTAAAGCAGACGTGCTAACAGCTACACTATGGAACCACGTCCATAAGTTATAATTTCTTAACCAGGTCATTCTTTTAGATTGGTCAATGATGAGTAAATTGTCTCGAAGTGGTGGTACTGGTGCCAAGCCACCTATAGTGAACTCTGCATGTATTTCTTGTTGCAGAAGTGAACAAAGGCATGTGTTTAGTCTGAGATTATAGGAATTTATAGTTAGTTCTTTAATCAAGGAATATTATTGTGGTATCTTTCATCAGTATGAATAAGGACCATATTCTTCTAGCAGCAGTTGGAAACTTATTATATCCAGCAATAATAATGTACAAATATCTGGGTGCTCACTATAAATGTCATGAGTACACTGATATATTTGTCTTGAACACAATATAGATGAATTTCACTTTTTAAATAGATCTCGAAGACAGCTTAATTTGAGACATCTATAGAATATTATATACTGAAGAATGGGCTTTGAGATAGGCTTCTTAGAGCAGTGGATATATTTTATGTATAGATTGTTTGCCTACATTCTGTTTTCATGGCCTTTGAAACATATTCATAGTCTCAAGTTTCTCTACTCAAATTACTTATTAATAGCAAAGGGGAGGAGGGTTGGAGGGTTGGGAGAATGGGGTGAGGAGTTAAAAAGTACAGATTACTAGTTGATAGTTGGTCACGGGGATGGGAGGAAGGCAGAGGGAATGCAGTTAGCATTAATATGATGGCTAGGTGGAGGGTCAGAGGAGGAAGGGAGCCATTGAGGGGCTTGTTTTATGAACTGTATAGATGTCTAACCAATGTACTATATACTTGAAACTAATTTAAATAGGCATTCTCATAAACTGTTGCCCAGTAGACATTATTTAAAGTATACTTTTTTCTGTGTGCTTTATTAGTACAAATTAGAGAATAGCTCTAATTACTGCCTGGCATATGAAACAGCTGGGAGTTACGCTTGTTTTATTTGTGGCTCAAACCTAAAATTCAACTTGTTAGTATATGCGAAGCATCTCTAAGTACTACCTTTTATTTTCTTAAGTATTCTTCTAACTTTGAAAGTATTACTTGCCTATTACAAAAAAAACAAACAAAAAAAACCCCAAAAAACCTTAAAGCTACAAAGAAAACAAAATTACCCATAATTGTACATTCCAGAGGTAACTGCTAAGAGTATTTCTTTTCTGTAGTTTTAGAAAATATAATTGGCATTATACTTATGTACAGTTTCACCATGCTTTCTTCACGTAACATGTCATGCACATCTTCCCACATCATTAAAAATTCTTTGACCTTATTTAAACTTCAGTAATATTCCATCATATGGTGTACCACAATTTAATTATTTACTTCTTTTTCTGAGGTATTAATTTGGAAGGCAAGTAACTAACTCATCCTGGTTACAGATATGGAAGAGTGAATATTTTAATTTGTATAACTTATAAGCAGAAGTAATTAGACCTCTGTTTTTATTGGTCCTTGATTTCTTTTATCTTTTGAGAAGCATTGTTTGAAAGTGAAACTTTAAAGACACTTTACCAGTAGACCTGGAAGTGATAATCCTTTTGTTAGATAATCCTTAAACATTTGGAATTTGATTTTCAGTATATATGTACATTACAGATATTTTGTCAAATTAAAAATTTATAAAATTAAGGTTTTTATTTGGCAGAAATGAATTTGGAGAATTTGAGATTATATTCAGAAGTATATAAGATAAATCATACTCACAATACTTTAGACATTCTGTTTTTAGGATGAGTAGCAGAGTCAAGGCAATAAACATTGCTTTTAAGGTTAGGAATTATAACAATATAGTTTTGGCTACAAAACGCTGAAAGTGATCTTTTAGGTTAGTTCTTGGAATTAGTGATTACCTTACATTAAGATGCTATTGTTGTAGAATTGTTTAACTATTTGACCAGAAATCACATTTGAATAGTTGAAAGTTTTCCCCTTTTTTTGATTGAGTCTTTATAGTTCTTCAGCTGTAAAGAATTCCTTCCTAACAAAGCAGATACTTTAAGTGATAGGTTCATTAGTGATTGTATACGAGTAAGTTATACTTTCTCTGGTTCTATAAGGTCATCATGATCTAGGTGTGTGATGTTGTCTTAAATTTCAGAAATGAATACCTGAAATACTTATACATTGCATTCATTGGGAAGGAATTTACTTGTAGGCCCACTCAAAGGATTAACTTCTCTTACAATTTCATGTTTTGGCAGGTAAACCTAGCCTTTAAGCAACCTGGAAAGAGGCTAGAGCACCAAGGAATTAGAATTGAATTTGTAGGTCAAATTGGTGAGTTTTAAAATAGTATTACTTTTTTTTCCCTTTGGTAACCAAGTTTGAAGAGGGTTGGATTTTGTACTTAAATAATTGAATTAGAGCTTAGCTCTGTGGAAGGAATTGATTTTGCATAATGAAAGCATTTATTTCACAAAAATTAAATCATGTTTCTTTAATTATATTAAATGATACTTGACTCATTCTGCCTTTAATATTAATTACTAAAAATGAAAGGAGTTATGTAAGCTACCAGCCTTGAAAAATAATTCAGGTAAATTAGTTAACTCACTGAAATTTCCATCTGCCTACATTTTTTCATCAGCTTTAGTCAAAATTACATGTCACCGTCATCTGTCATTTTCTAATTACCCATGCCATTTGTCTTTCTAACCTAGTGAGTGCCTGTAGCCAGACTCACCTATGAACAGAAAATTTTATATGAAAAAGAAAGGTGTAATTCTTGACTTACATCAGTATACCTTTGTACATTTCCATACATATATTTCCAGAGACATTCTTGATTTAACAGGAGTTTAGCTGCATAAATCTTTTGGTACTGTAGATTCAGAAAAAATAGGTCTTTATAATACTGTATACATAGCTAGTTTTAAACCTAGCTTTCTAAATTTTACTTTACATTTTTAAAGTATCAAGCTTTGGATGGGTGTGCATTTATTTACGTATCTATTCTAGATGAAATTATACTTGAGCAACTTACAGTAACTAATTGGTAGTTGATTTTAGTCTTTTACGTATTATAGTTTTATCAAGGTAATATTTTGCCTAACTAAAGCAAAACAACAAAATGCTTTTTGCCTTGAAGGGAGTTCAAATAATTGCTGGGAATGTGTCTTTTAAAATGGCTTCATATTGGGCAAGCCCTAACTACATTTAAAGGGATGAATTCATTTTTATTTTCTCTGGAGGTAGAAATTTAGGTTTTAATGAAATGATAGTAAACGTAATTGGTCTTTTTGCTTCTTTTCTTAGAACTTTTCAATGACAAGAGTAATACTCACGAATTTGTAAACCTAGTGAAAGAACTAGCCTTACCTGGAGAACTGACTCAGAGCAGAAGTTATGATTTTGAATTTATGCAAGTTGAAAAGCCATATGAATCTTACATCGGTGCCAATGTTCGCTTGAGGTATGAATAAGTGTATTAGAAATTGTAGACATAGTCCAAACCAGAAAGTAATGGTTACTACTGAATGTCTTGTTAGAACTTCTAATTATAATTCTGGGCTGGAAGACTTAAGATTAAAAAAAAAAAATGTTTTGTCTGGCTAATGATGATCTGAAGTAATAAGAGCTTTCTTGCATTATAGATATAGAGAACCTATTATGAAAAGTTTTATGAATCATCCCTTAGGTACTTCACTTTTTGTGTAAATGGAATTACCTTCTAAATCCATTAGTTTCCCAACAGATCTCATTTAGTATGATGGTTAAGGACTGATCTAGAGAGATTTCCTTCAGTAGGCTTGATAGTGGCACTGTAAATTTATCTAAAAAGTATGTACACTATTCTTAAAATTGAACTTTTTTTTTTTCATGATGGGGGGGCATTTATTTAAAAAATTTAGAACTTTCGTGAAGTAAATGAAATTGATTACAAAGGAGTTTCAGGAGAAGAAAGCAGAGTTGCAGTTAATGTTTGCTTTTTTAAAACACTGAAATTTATCATAGGAGATTTAACTTACCTCTCCATTAACTTTGTAGGTATTTTCTTAAAGTGACAATAGTAAGAAGATTGACAGACTTGGTAAAAGAATATGATCTTATTGTTCACCAGCTTGCCACCTATCCTGATGTTAACAACTCTATTAAGATGGAAGTGGGCATTGAAGATTGTCTACACATAGAATTTGAATATAATAAATCAAAGTAAGTACCTTTCACAAACATAATTTAAATGTTCAGGGAAAATTAATAAGAAAGCTTTTCAAGTGTTTGTAAATTGGTCAAAGTGAAGATAGTATTGACATTAATCTGATGTTAAGAGACCAACAGAATCTGAGCTGAAAGAAGTTTTAGGAGTTTGGTCTGGCATCTGACTCAGTGCAGGTGTCATTCATCTTCTGTTCTTGATAAGTCTCTGGCCACTTTGTAGAGGATCTTACCATCTCATAAGGCAGCTAATTCCTTACGTCGGTAAAAATTTATTTTACTGGCATCATATCACTTTAGCTTGGTCACCACCTTATTTTTTTATTTTTTATTATTTATTTATTTTTTTAAGGTGAGGCAACCTTTGGTTGACCTCACAGATTGCAAGGACCTTGTCAGCTTACAATCCTTTATTTTTTTATTTTTTTTACGCCTACAGCACCTGCTCTTCCTAGGTGGTCTCCCACCCAAGGACTAACTAGGCCTGACCCTGCTTAGCTTCCAAGATCAGACGGGATTGGGCTTGCTCAGGGAGGCATGGCTGTAGACATTGGTCACCTCTTTAAAACTAAACAAAAATACTTTTTTTCTGACTACATAAGCAATAAATACATTTTCATGGTTGAAAATTTTGACAATGTAGAGAAGGCAAAGAAAGTAAAATCTTACATATTTTCACCTTTACCATTTAACCACAGTTAATATCCTCTTATATATCTTTCCATGACAGGAAGGAATATATGTTTATATATGTCATATTTTTACAGAAATAGGCTCTTTTGTTTATTGTTTAATGCCTTTTTAATCTTTACTATGGAACATTTCAAATATATTCCAAAGTATATGACTAGCATAATGAATCCTCATGTACTTATTGCCTAGCTCTAGCTGTTCACAACACATGATCAGATTTGTCTGTATTCAGCCCTACACTTCAGTAGCAAAATTCCGGACATAAAATTTCATAAAAAGTATGTATAATTTTTAATATAACCACAATACCGTTATATCTAAAAAATTAATAATTCCTTAATATCTTCACATATCCAGTCAGTGTTCACATTTCCCTAATTGTTTCATAAATATTTTTTCTCCACATGATTTCTTCAAATCAGTATTTAAACAAGATTTGTCTAAATCCAGTGCATCCAAATGCATTGCATTTAAATGTTTGACTCTTAAATCTCATTTATAGGTTTCCCCCTATTTTTTTGTTAAAGTTTATTTGTTGAAGAAATGGATGTATACTCATTTATCCCCTTCCCGTGCACGCTTCTGTTCCATGATTTCTATCAGTTGCCACCCCCCAGTTTATCTCACTGAAAATGTGATATACATGCCTTCAGAGTCTTACATTATATTATTGATAAAATTATCAGATAGTTAAGGACCTAAAAACTTCTCACTAGAAGCCTCCGTTCAGACTGACATAATTGCATTAATCAACTCTTGGGATATTTTGAAATCCAAACCTGGGTGAAAGCTAAAAAGCCCCTGGGTAGTGTAGGAATTCTAAGATTTAATACTACTTCATTTCAAGTTATCTAGGAAAGGTCTTTGATTATTAGATGTTAATAGCAACAAACAACTCGGGGTTCTCTCTTCGAAGCCAGGTGATTTGTTAGCTGCACTATTCTAGCCCTAGGAGTCATAATGACACTAAATTCTCTTTTAGTATTTAATGTTCAAAAACATCTCCATACACCAAATGGATATTTCAAGCATAAACATCTTAATTTTTCATGCTTAAGTTCTTTGGAAACTAAGTTAACCTCTGAGGACAAAAATCAAGCTAATTCTTCTGAGGTATATTGATGGTCAAGTAAAAGTTTGATGCCTTATTTTTAAAGTACAGTTATGCACCACATAATGTTGTTTCAGTTAATGACAGACTGCATATACAGCAGTGGAATGCCATATAGCCTAGGTCTGTAGTAGGCTAAGCCATCTAGGTTTGTGTAAGTGCATGCTATGATGTATGCACAACAACGAAGTCATTTAATAGTGCAATTCTCAGAACATATCCCTGTCAGTAAGTGGCACATACTGTAAAATTATTAAGACTTTTTTGAAAAAGGGGAACATTAAACAATATAAATAGTCAAGTGGTATTCTTGAATGGTAAATAAGAAGTCTAAGTTAAGGTATCTAAAGATGTCTAATAAAGCTTTTCAGGACATATTTCACTTTTTTGTTTGTTTTTTAAATAGTGAGATATATTCTTTCCCCAAAGGTATCATTTAAAGGATGTGATTGTTGGAAAAATTTACTTCTTATTAGTAAGAATAAAAATCCAACACATGGAGCTACAACTGATCAAAAAAGAGATCACAGGAATTGGTAAGTTGAAAGACTATTTGAATTAAAATTTCTGTTTCAGTTGAAATTTTAAAATTTTAAAATATTATTTCAATGTGAAATAAACATCCACATTAGATACTAACTTTGATACTTAATAATTCTGGCAGTAAACTTATTCATTTATGTATTTTTAAAAATTGATTTTTGAATACAGTAGTTACATGAGGGATACATTTTAAGACCCCCAGTGGATGCCTGAAACTCTGGATAGTACTGACCCCTATATATACTATGTTTTTTTCTGTACATACATATCTATAATAAAGTTTGATTTCTAAATTAGGTACAGTAAGAGATTAATAGTAACTACAGATATAACAATTATAATAATATCCTGTAATAAAAGTTATATGAATGTGGTCTCACTCTCTCTCAAAATATCTTATTGTAGTATACTCCCCCTTCTTGTGATGATATGAGATGATACAGTGCCTAGTGATGAGATGATGTGAGGTTAATGACATAGGCATTGTGACATAGTGTTAGTTACTGTAAGGGTTACTTGAACACAAACACTGCAGTACCATGACAGTTGATCTGATAACTGATATGGCTGCTAAGTAACTAAGGGGCAGATAGCTTATACAGTGTGAATATGCTGGACAAAAAGAAGATTGATGCCTGAGGTGGGATGGAACAGGATGGTGTGAGATTTTGTCACACTACCCAGACAGCAAGCAGTTTAAAAATTATGAATTGTTTATTTCTGGAATTTTCCATATAAGAAAGAACACTTCTTCATCTTTTTTATAGTATGCCATTCAGTGGATGTACTGGAACTTAACCAGTCTGCTATTGGTGGACATACCTGTTATTTCCAGACTTTTGCTATTACAAACAGTGCTTTAGTTGTTAATGTCATTTTTTTGCGTGTGTGTGTGCGCGTGTGCGTGCACACACACAAGATAAACTCTTAGAAGTGGAATTGCTGTTTAGAAGGGTATATTCATTTGTAATTTTGATAGATATTATCAGTTTGTCCTCATTAGGTGTAACATTTTGCATCTACCAGCAATGAATATAGAGAGTGCCTCTTTTTCATCTGTTCTCACCAGCACAATGTTATGAAACTTTTGGCTGATCTGATTGCTAGGAGAACTTCCCCATTGTAGTTTTAATTTAGTTTTCTCATTCTGAGTGAGGGGCGAGCATCTTTTCATGTGTATAAACGCCATTTCTATTTATTTTCTGTAAACTGCCTATCCATATCCATTGCTCCATTGCTGTTGGATTACAAGCCTTTTCTTCTTTGTAAAAACTCTTTTATGCATTAGGGAAATCAATCCCTTTTTCTGTTAAGAGCAGAAAAACTTTCCCCAATTTATCTTGCTGTTGTGGTTTATGCCATGTAGAAATTCTTGATGTTTATGTAGTCAAATTAATTAGTTTTTCCTTTTATGACTCTGAGTTTTGTGCCACAGTTATAAAGGCCTTTTTCACATTGCGGTTCTAAAGATAATTTTCTGTTCTTGATTCTACTAAAATAATACATTATAGTTTGGAGATTTTCTTTAAATTTTTAAATCATGTGGAATTTGTCATCATGTAAGATATATGTATTTAACTTTATTTTTCTCCAAATGACTGATCACTTGCACCCAAATAATTTCTTGGTTCATAATTGCTTTTTAATTTTAATTAGCATATAGATTTAGTTTGTCCTCTGTAGTTTTGTTGGGTTTTTGCTGAAAATAATTTTCGGCAACACTTGTTAAGAATTTGTAATTGGTAGTCATAATTATAAATGTCTATGATTTCTTAATCTCCCTTTTTTACCTGCTAATATAAGTTTAAATGATTTAAAGACATTAAAACCAAACTTCAGGTTTTCATTTGTTGTTTAAAAACAAATTGTTTACTTAAACATCTTTTCTGAGTATAAAAATTTTATTCAATTCTAGAAAGTTTAAAAAATAATCTGTACTCATCATCCAGAACAGATAGACAATAGCCTTTGCATATTTTATATTTTACACTATTGGGATCATTACTTTATGTTTTGATACACTTTTTTCACTTACCACATTATTGACTTTTTAAAATGTCTCTGGTTTGCAAAATAATTTTGTAGAGGGTTAAGTCCCCAAATTTGAAAGAACTATATGTCAGTTAAGTATTCAGTTTGATGTTTTGTTTATATTTAAGTTAAATAACTCCAAGAGAAGACAGTTTGAGTGCTACATTACTAGCATGTCACTGTAATGTTCTGATGTATAAAGTGTTAAGTATGTTGAGTGTAGAGCGAGAAATAGAAAAGAATGATCAACGTTTTTATAAAATGAGAAGATAAATTAGTACTAAAATGATGTAGTAGGAAAATAGGAAGAAGGTATAAGACTTGAAATTATATTCTAGAAATATTTAAGTTAATATCATTTACATTATTTCACTAGGACCCAGTACCACAACAGAAACGGAAACAATCGCTAAATATGAAATAATGGATGGCGCACCAGTAAAAGGTAACACACTTTTCACTTACTTCTTTTGTGTTACAGGTAATGCAGATAGCAGTGTTCATGGCAGTTTAATTTGAAATTATTTATTCAGTATGAGAATATTTGTGAATTCTTAAAATGATTCTAACAATAATGGTTTTTAAGATCATCTTTGTATAAATACTGAGAAGACTAATAGTCTGAAATAAGATTTAATTTTTTACTCAGTTTAAATTTAGAATTTAGAAGACATGTCTGTCTTCTAGTTCTGAATTGGGAATACTTTGATTGTCTTCATAATAGTTCATTTCTGTAGATCTTTTTTATTCTTGCTGAACATAAGGTACAGTATAGCTGAGTATTAATTCCTGTGGGATTCTAGAATCCTTGTATCCCCAAGGAAAGTAAGTAGTTCCATTACTAGATAATGTTCAGTGTGTAAGATAATGAAGCCAGTATTTATCATTTTAAATTTATGTCTTTGGCTTTTCTCTGTTAGTAATTACTTCAAAAAGTAGCTACCATTTA